>NC_045555.1:37271218-37498718 GCF_009769535.1 Thamnophis elegans
CCACCGTCCAGGCCTTCCACACAGCCCTTAAGACCTGGCTAGCCCGTCAGGCCTGGGGACAAAGATAATTGCCCCCTCCCGAATGATGAATGAATGTTGCTCATTATTTTATTCTATGTTTGTCTGCGTTACTGTTTGTATATCCCCCCCCCTTGATTTTATGTAAGCCGCCCTGAGTCCCCTCAGGGAAAAGGGCGGCCTATAAATGTTAATAAAACCTCAAACCTTAATTTTTATTTTTGAAAATGAGCTGATATATGGTATTGAAGTGCCAAGCTGCTTAGATACAGTAGCTTATCCTTATGAAAAATAATAGTAGTGATGGATGAGAGCATCATGGACCACAGAGCTGTAGAAAAGGGGTTAAGAGTGAGGGAACTAAAGATTCCCTCCTTATTTACAAGTTGGAACAAGTATTCTATTGTTTCAGAATGTGTGGTAAACTAATTAACCAGTTTCGCTTCATATAGGCTCTTTGTATGATGGTTCATTAGAAGCAGAAATTCTGACTCAAAAGTCTGCCTTCAAAATCTGAGGCCTTATTTGGAGAAAAACATCCAAACTTTACCACAGAGTATCTATACAGGGAAAAGCTGAGGCCGGCTGATTTGGGGGATGGAATCGATTCATCTCTTTTTTTAAACCCATGCCCACCCAGAGGTAAAAGGTTGCTTGGAAATGCATGGGTGCCAGTGGTGGGTTCCAGGTGGTACGGCCCAGTATGACCGTACCGGTAGTAGCTGGGAGTAGTACCGGTACAGTGGCTCATTTGACCCACCTGCCCGCCCGTGTTCCATAGCTGTTTATAACGCGATTGGCCAATTGCGCGCATGCGCATAGTGTGCGACACCTGTGCAACCTCTGCCAAGCAGCTGGGTGTTGCAGGGCGGTGGCATGCACATGTGTGCCCGACTAGGATACCTGGCCTCGTGCGCAGCATACTGGTTGCGTCAGGATCCGGAACCCACCACTGGTGGGTGCATGTGTCAAGATGGAGTTTGCAACTGTGGGATCGAAGTCTGTCTTTTGTACATTCAACAAATGTAGGAAAAGGTGGGACTTTGGTCACAAAGTTTTGGACCCCATCTGTCTTCTTTGAACCCTCTGGAAAATGTCCAAGAGTAAAAGACTCTGGGTGGGTCTTGGTTAAGGATTAAGACTTCATGAGGAAACAAATGTTACTAATAAAAAATGCTTTCATCTGTCCAAATTAGTTACCCTTTCTAAATTTATCTGACTTCGTGGCACGCCAAAACCGCGCTCGACTAAAGTGCGCCCAATTAAACCGCGTCGCTGACGTCATCAACAGGGCGACAACAGCGAGCGCGGAGAAAGAAGGGCGCTTTAAATAGCGCTTTGAAAGCAAGCCGATTCAAGTTAAGGTAAGGGTTAGGTTTAGGGTTAGGTTTAGGGTTAGGTTTAGGGTTAGGATAAGGGTTAGGGTTAGGGTTAGGGTTAGGTTAAGGGTTAGGATTAGGTTTAGGGTTAGGTTAAGGGTTAGGTTTAGGGTTAGGTTTAGGATTAGGTTTAGAGGGGTTAGGTTTAGGTTTAGGGGTTAATTTTAGGTTTAACATTTACAGCGTGCTTCTGTCTCCGCGCTGTTGTCACCCAGTGATGACGTCAGCTACGCGGTTTCGTCGAGCGCCCTTTAGTTGAATGCGGTTTTGTGGTGGAACCATCTGACTTATGTTAGGAAATCACATCGCAACTCTGGATGGTTCTGCATTCATATCCCCTTGTCAAGGTGAACCAACATGGCTCCTTTGAGCTTCTTTTATGGAAGTCTTTAGGGATATTATTGTTTTTTGCTTCAGTCACACAGCAATGAATTGCCTGAAAACGCAAAGCAAATAATGGGTTTCTTTTAAGGTAAAATTAAGATGGGAGCTAAGCAACCTTTTTCTTCTTCTTTTTTTGGTTAATAGACTTCAAAGCAATTTCAGAGAAATCTCACTGGAGGGGGGTTTCGTCTCAAAGAGATGAAAGCAGCATCCTACTGTCTATGTTTCACAAAGCAGTCCCCCCCCCCTTTTCTTCCTTTGTTATTTATGCTCTTCAAGGTAAATGAATAATTATGTTTTTGATAATGAAAATTTACAAAACCTGTGAGGAAAGGCTTAAAGGTTGGAGAGAAGTGTTACCAGCAGAGTTGAGTGCTTCCTTGTTCCCAGATAACCTTCAATTATCTGAAGGGAAATCAACAAACAATTGTTGGTAGGTAGCCACAGAATCTTCAAAAGCTGACAAGCAAGTCTAAATGGCAAGACAGGTTAACAAAATTAACTGATCTTAATTGAAGTTAACTGGGTTAATTAGTTAACAGAGACAAGATGCTGCTTTTGTCTTACTTACAGAAGTGGCCAAAATTGTGGAAACAATTTTGGGAAAAGTGAATTTTTGAGGTTCGATGGCTAATAACACCACTTTTATTTTTGGAGTAGTACCATAAAAGTATATGCCAATGGACAGATAATTTAATCAAGAATGTAATGCATCAAAGTTTGTTCAATTATATGTATTCTATGAAAAGCTATAGCCAAATATAGCCAGCAATAAAACCCACTTAATAGAAGGAATCATTCAATCTTGGTTTCACATTATAACACTGCAGAACTAAAAGACTTGGTTCATTCCATGGGAAGATGTTGTAAGACCGTAATTCATGCTAAAGGTTACCCAACTAGGTATTAACTGACATAGGGATAATTTGTGTATATCTCATTTTTTCTGTTTTTCACTTTTCTTTATAACTGCTATTCTAATAGCAAATCCTTCATAAAAATTATTGCATTACATACTTGATTAAATTATCTTTCCATTGATATATAATTTTATGGTACTACTCCAAACGAAAGTGGTGTTATTAGCCATCAAGCCTCAAAAATACTGTACATTTTTCCCAAAAGGTTTCCACAATTTTGGCCACTACTGTACCTCTACCAAGCATCATTTGAGGAAGGCTACCCTCAACAACAGAGTGTATTTTAGTGTGAAAAAAAATGTATGTACAACTCCTTAAACATATATAGCTGTGAAGTGCAAACCTGGACCCATCCACACTCATATCACCTACAGAGATGGAAGGAAAGGCCATGACTAAAAACCAAGGAAGACAAGTTCAACGCAGCACGTGAATACAGACTAAAAAGATCTTAGAGGGGTGGGAAAGCATTGGAGGACACAAAAATTGCAACCATCAATGACACCTCCCTCCTCCCCAGAGATCAATGACTGAAGTAACTTTTCCTGCTAGGAAGGGGTCAAATCAAGCCTTGTTCGGCTGTGATCTACTCTTCTTTCATGAGAAAAGATCAAGAAACACATGAAGACAGGACCGTGAAGTGTGCACGGGTGTGGGTGTGTGAGAACTGGAAGAGGAGGAGTAAATTTGAGGAAGATAAGAGAATTCAATACAGCAAGGCTTATTTATTATCACAGCTGGACTACATAAGAAATCTGTTATGGAGGTGGGTGAATGTACTGGGAAGTGAGGCTGCTTAAAATCCCATGATTTGTTTAATGTGCTTGCACACTGTCCTGAAGGGTTCAGCCAGAAGCTCAGTATCTACATAAACGTTGGGGTACTTGATGTAAGCCAAACTGCCTACCCTCTTCTCAGTGTGCACTCACACATACCCATGCACTCCATCACTCAAACCTTTTTTCATGCCACTCAAGGACATGCATGCACAGCTACAACTTGAACAGGATTGCAATACAGGTGTTCAAATACTTGCAAGCATCCATGCTCACAAACAGGGTGAGCATGTCCAAATGAGGGGGAGTGGAGAAATGATTGGGCTTGCCGGGATTAAAATGCCTGACATTCCACTAATCAAGAAAATGACAATATCATTTCCCCCCAGATGTTTCCCACTGACTAATTTTTGAAAAACAATGCCTAATTGATTTGAAAGAAGAAGAAGAAGAGAGAAAAACGATTTCAGGATACGGAATAGAATTATCATTATCATTTTCATCATTAGCTAAAGCACATGCTCATTTTTTTTTAATGGATAATGCAATTTTGTATTTATTCCTGTAGGTGATGCCTAATGGCTTTCTTCTCCTATGTTGTTAGATAGAGACTTGTAGAAGGAGAACAGTGAATTCCAGTTAGATACAGATTTCCTGTACCCAAGGCACAGAGCAATATAATAACAAAGCTACTGAGATACCTGTCTCCACCATACCTTTTATCATGGGAAACCATTTCTTGCCGTTGCAGTATCTAATCTGCCAATTTCTTTTCCACAACTAATTGCTTTATTCTTTTAACTGATGTTCTCAGCAATCTCCCCTTGCCTTTCCATCGGGATGTCGAGATGACTGAAAAAGCCCTTTATTCTACAGCACTAGCTAGCACATCAACTACATTAGAAGCAAATACAGACACATTTGGAAGCTCTCCTAACCAGGAAGCATAAGTCCAGAAAAGGTGATCATACATTAACTCGGTGCATGGAAAGTTCAATCGTCCAGGGGAACTGTTCCAAGATTTTGGAAAACCTATCTAGAAATGACTGCTGTGGAACTATATTTGTAAATAGCAATGCGTTAGCTGTCCTTCTTCAATAAGGTCCTAGATCTAAATGTCTAGTTACAGGAGAGTGGATTGTTCCTGATTTCTGAGACAAATTCTGGTGATCTACTGCAATGAAGACTCACAAATGATTGGCAGATTGCTTGGCAAGCATTTGGACAGGACATCTACTGCAGGATATTGCTAGGCACCATAGCCAGAGAGATGGAAGGAGACAGTTGTGTTTTCTCATATCTTTTGAGCCTGGTTAGGAACTGAAATGTGTCATGGGTCATTAATTTTTTTTAAAATGTAATATTAACAAAAGATTCTCTGGAACCTACAGTGCAGAGTACTTCCCCCCACCCCTTTTGCTCGGCTATAGCTTTGATCTCTGGTTAGCTGGGAAGAAAGAGATGATCTCCACAGCCACCATAAAGAGAATGGACCCACCCAGGCAAGTGTACATACATTCACACATACACGCACTCCCACATTCTGCCATAGTTAGTTACATTCAACTGTGTTTCCTGATCATCTTGTTCAGTTGTTCCTCTCCATTCAGTGTTGACTGCTACCTCCCAGCCCTACAGCCTTCATCCTGGCCAAACAGTGCCCCTTGGTGACATCTACCAAATATAGCCTCCATCATCTGCTTCTCCCTCTTCTTCTTCTTCAGCTTCCTCGCCGGCTTCCTCTGTCTCCTTCTCTTCCTCATCTTCCCATCCGACACCACTCCCAAAGTCCCCTGAGAATCCAACAATGTCGTCTATAGAAACAAGAACAAATCGGTTAAATAAGAGCCAAGGTGGCGCAGTGGTTAAATGCAGCACTGCAGGCTACTGCTAGATCAGCAGTTCAGCGGTTCAAATCTCACCGGCTCAGGGTTGACTCAGCCTTCCATCCTTCCGAGGTGGGTAAAATGAGGACCCAGATTGTTGGGGGCAATATGCTGACTCTCTGTAAACCGCTTAGAGAGGGCTGAAAGCCCTATGAAGCGGTATATAAGTCCACTGCTATTGCTATTGCTATAAATGTTGGAAATGGAAACAGACACCAGACTCATACTGCCATATGTGGTGGACACGCCCTAAAGCCAAAAAATACTGGAAGAAAATATATGCATGGCTGGAAAATATGATAGGACAACAAATAGAACTGAAACCTGAGACATTTTTGTTGGGCATGCTTCCAGGAAATTATAATAAGGCCAACACATATTTGGTTCTACACATCCTAACAGCAGCTAGGATTGCATATGCACAATGTTGGAAAAACCCAGAAACCCCTGCAGACGATATTATAATCAAAAAAAAATCTGGAATGTGCAGAGATGGATAGGTTAAGCTTAAAAATTAAAGGAAAAGAAGATTTGGACTATTTAATAACATGGGAACTATTCTATAAATGGTTAAATGACAGATATTGAAGTTAGAGGAGAGGAATTACCATATTTTTTCGAAGTATAAGATGCCCCTACCTTTTGGGGAGGAAAACAAGGGAAAACAAATCTGCCTCCCAGCAATTTGCCTCCTGGCAGCAAACAGCAACTGTTTGTGGTGTTACATTTCAGACTATACTTTTACAGATGCTGTTAAAATTGATGTGGCTTTCTGGAAGCATACATTATTCTCTGCTATTCCAAAGAAGATACAATAGCACTGGGCCTCTTCAGATCAAGCATTTATTTTAAAAAGCTTCTTCATTTTGCTAAGTTGTATAGAACAATAATAAAGCAGTCTTTAAAAAATATGTCTAATAATTTGAACATTCTATAGGCATTTATAGTTATTGACTTACCTTCTTGCAGCAAACAGCAAACATCCTTTTTCAGTTTAGCCTGATTAGAAGGGGGAAACTATCTTCTTCTGCCTCCCAGCAACTTGCCTCCTTGTAGCAAACAGCCTGTTTAGCTTTTAATTCCAATTTCTGCAGGGGCCTCCCAATGATCAGCTGTTTCAGGCTGCAGGGATTGCCATAGGCTATTGCCGCCCCTGCAAGCCCCATTTTCTCTGTTTGCTACAGGGAGATAAATTGCTGGGAGTCAGAGGCCAAAAGGTGGGGGCTGGTGGGTTATTCAGTGTGTAAGATGCACCCAAATTTTCACTCTCTTTTAGGGGGATAAAAGGTGTGTCTTATACTCTGAAAAATATGGTAGGTGAAATATGGTTTATAGGAGAAAGAAACTGTTATATAATCAATGTCCCAATGGAAGACAATAATACAGGGCGGGGCATAACCTTTTCCTAGGGGGTCACAGCAACACTTGTAATAACAACACAAATAATTCATACACCATTCGAAAGCCCATCAAAAACTGAGTTTATTGACACGATTTAATAGTCAGTATGACCACCATTAGCCCTTCGAACAGCATTCAAACGAGGTGGATAAGAACACAACAAATCTTCAAACAGTTCTGTTCGATTTTCCAGATTTTTCAACACAGTTTCCAAATTCATTCTCAAAGTTTCAACCGAATATCGATTTTGACCTTGCTCCTGAATCATCAGAGCTTCCACTTCATCCTTAATTATGGCCCCAATGTTCTCTGCCGGATTGAGATCTGGCGAATTTCCCGGCCAGACGTCATTCGTTTTCCACGAATTTGAAGGATTTCTTGGGCCACTTTTCGGTTTCCTTTTCGTTGTTTGCGACTGCCAGTTGCAATGATGGCTTTGCTTTCTTGGGACAGTTGCAGAGGACGCCCTTCTCCAAATTTTGTGAAACATTCTTGGGCTGTTTTGTTCCAATTATCAGTAACCCAATCCGGATGACGTTTCAATTTGTTTGCAATCCATTTTCGATTGATAAACGTCGCTCCAGCATCGCGAGCCTCTCGAAAGGCAATGCATTTTATTCTGTCAATGATCCTTTGTTCTTCCGAATCGAATTTTCCAGCCATTCTTAAAGCAAATTTAACATTTAATAGCTCATTCAATTCAGTTTTTTATGGGCTTTAAAATGAGGTGTCGCGGAAGTTGTAAACTGCTGTCGATCTTGCTGTGACCCCCTAGGAAAAGGTTATGCCCCGCCCTGTACAACTGATATTACTGTGTATTTGTTTATATATGCTGTATATCATATATATATATATGAATGATCATAATGATGATTATGATGTTTGTATGCTTGTATGTTAACACCTTGGGCACCTAGAGAGCACACTGCTCAACATAGAGAGGAAATGTATGATATAAAACAGTGAAAAATATTTCAAAAAAAGAGAAAGAAACAAAAGCAAGGGAAATGCAGTTGGAGAAGAACATTTCCCAATTCTCCAATAATGGGGAATATATTCTGAATTGCTGGGTTTCTGGCAGAAACATCTGCAAGTAGGAAACCAACCCCAGGGAGCACTG
This sequence comes from Thamnophis elegans, assembly GCF_009769535.1. NCBI lineage: Eukaryota > Metazoa > Chordata > Lepidosauria > Squamata > Natricidae > Thamnophis > Thamnophis elegans. The sequence continues at coordinate 37,279,103 of NC_045555.1, forward strand.
ACAGCCCTTCTCCTAATTCTAGGTTTTCTAGGAAAGAGATAATTTATAGTCTTCAATATTAGTTTCAAAGATTTTGGCAGCTGTTTCAGAATGCAATTTTTTACAATACAGGTATAATCCTCAACTTAGAACTGTGTGTTTAGTGGCTTGATGGTGCAATGGTTAGAATGGAGTACTGCAGGCTACTTCTGCTGGCTGCAATTTAGCAGATTGAATCTCAATAGGCTCAAGGTTGACTCAGCCTTCCATCCTTCCGAGGTTGGTAAAATGAGGACCCAGATTGTTGTGGGCAAGAGATTGACTCAATAAACCGCTTAGAGAGAGCTGTAAAGTTCTATATAAGTCTAAGTGCTATTGCTATTATGATGACACTGTGAAAAAAATCTTATGACTGTTTTTCACACTTAACAACCATTGCAGGATCCCCATGGTCATGTGATCAAAATTCAGATGCTTGGCAATCCACTCACATCTATGACAATTGCCACGTGCTGGGTTACGTGGTCACCTTTTTATAACCTTCGGGCACACAAAGTCAATGCAGTTTCACTTAACAATCATGTTGCTAAATTAAGAACTGCAGCAATCCACTTAGCAACGGTGGCAAGAAAGGTTGTAAAATGGAGCCAGACTCACTTAACAAATGTTTCACTTAGCCACAGAAATTTGGGCCTCTATTGTGATCTATGTCAAGGACTATCTGAACTGCCAAAATTGAACCACGGAGAGCTCTTTTATTCTTTCAAAATCATTTTGCCACAGTCGGATATTAATGTGGGATAATGACACTGATGGGCCTTAAAATTGCCCTGCCAGGTGTGCAGAGATATTCAAATAAAATCAACCTTTATTATAGTCATTAACCATCACAGGGTAAGATTCTTTTAAGTTTGGATCCCAAGAAGCTGAAGAGTTGGACTATTTATACCTGTTTTTTTTCTCATCTTGCCTAATATCCCTGTTCAAAACTTCCAGCACCGATATAAACAACCAGGGGGATATGGAGCATTATTGCCTTACACCCTTCTGAATTTCACATGGTTTAGTTACCGCATTTTTCAGAGCATAAGACGCACCTTTCCCACCGCTAAAAGAGGGTGGAAACATTGGTGCGTCTTATACACCAAATACAGCCATTTTGGGCCTTCTGAAACCCTGCCCTTGCATTCCATTTTTGCGAAAAATGGGCCAAAACTGGTTTACATAAACTGGCTCTCTGGTTAACCCTTACTACATTGAAACAGCTAAGGCAAAGTGGCCATTGACGTGAGTGTTGTTGAGTTGGCCACGCCCACACAGTCACATGACCACTGAGCCACGCCTGCCCAGCTGGTCATTAGGGCAGAGAACCAATTGTTAAATTATTTGAATCCCTCTACTGGAAGGGTGAAAAACAGTCACAAGTCATTTTTTTCAGTGACCATGCAACTTTGAATCATCACTAAATAAATGGTTGTAAATTGAGGTCTACCTGTAATGGCCAGGAGGTTGACATGAAGGTGTCCTTCACATGTAAGGTATATTCTCAATGCCTATCCTGCCCCACCTCTTCTTCCCCTCCCCTTTCCTTACCACAGTCTGGATTCCCATGCATCCGAGTTCCGGTCAGCTCTGTGCCGAGATGATCAACACACCAGCACTCCCCACTGCTGGAGTCACACTGCATCTTCCGATAGTATCCATCCTCATCACAGCTTGGAATGAAGACTCCTGGGTGTTAAAAAAAACTCAGGCACTGAGAACCTAGGGCACTTTCCCTTTCAGGATTCTGTAAATGCAGCTCCAGACCTCTGTGTTCTCATTCATAAATTATGCAGATATATTTCCAGATTAACTTGAGGGGACAGGTCAGTGGTGCAATTCGGTTCCACCACAAAACCGCGGAGGACAAAATCGCGGTTGACGAAAGCGTGCATTTGACATCATCACAGCGCGATGAAAACATCACGCTGTGATCGAAAAATGTAAAAATAAAGCGAAAACCTTACCCTAACCCCCCCAAACCTAACCCTAAACCTAACCCTAAACCTAACCCTTAACCTAACCCTAAATCTAACCCTAAACCTAACCCTTAACCTAATGCTAAACCTAACGCTAACCCTTAACCTAACGCTAAACGTAACCATAACGCTCTAAACCTAACCCTAACCCTTAACCTAACCCTAACCCTAAACCTAATCCTTACCTTTATGTGAATCGGCTTGCTTTAATTTTATTTTTATTTCAATTTTTAATTTTCTTCGTCGCGCTGTGATGACATCAAATGCGCGCTTTCGTCGATCGCGCTTTTGTGGACCGTGGTTTTGACGGGTCACGATGCAATTCAACCGGTTCGATCTGCTTCGGGAGAACCAGTAGCGGAGGCTCCACCCACGTGCCCGGACATCATCACGTCCCGTTTTTACGCTCAGGTCCTAAGTATGCATGGAGGTGGCTCGTGTGCATGCACTCACATTTGTGAACCGGTAGCAAAGGTAAGTTGATTACACATTCTGCTTACAATCAAGCCCAGGATTGACTGGAAGCGCTTATAAGCCTGGCGGATAACAGCAATTCTTTCCCATAGCAAAGGGTTGTTGTTGTCAAGACTTGTGTCCTTTCCTTTCCGCTTCAACAGGGTGAGGACATGAGAAGCTTGGCTTGCTTTGTTCTCCTCTGGGTTACTGCCTCATGGAGGAGAGTGGCTGCCTGCCATTCTTCCCCTTCTGTGTGCACTGGAGAGTGAAATGACTTTTGTTGCTTCTCTCCAGAAACTCATCCCTTCTCCTTCCCCACAGCCCCTCAATGCCCCATTCTGGTGCCCTGCTGTTCCTGCCTCTCTCTCCCCCACTTTCTCCACTCCAGTTCTGGTCGCCGCTGCCATTAGAGCTACTAGGAAAAGCCTCTGGCTGCCAAATTGCTGGCTGGCTCACTCTCCTTTTATCATCCCTGCCAGCCAGAAGCTTCTATTATTGCAATTATATCCTGCCTTTCATCTGGGAGTGCAAGGTAGCCTACGTGATGGTCTCTGCTCATTTTATTCCCCCAGCAACAGCTCTGTCAGGGAGATTGGGCCGAACTGCAATGCAGCACCGATGGCTTCGTGCCTCCGAAATTAGCTCCTTGCTTGCATATCGACTCCCATATGGAACAGGGCTCTGGGGACAGCCTTATTTTCTTATGAAGTTACCCCTGAACTATATTTTTAAAAATATTTATGCTCCATCTTGGCTTTTGTATACATCCAGGCACAGACATAACACTCCCTGCCTGTACGCCTCACAACTATAGCCCTGTGAGGTAGATTGGGCCGAGAAGAAGCCACTCACCCATCCAGCATTCACACCTATCCTGTTTCCCTGAGAATAAGACCTCCCTGGATAATAAGCCCAATTGCTAAAATAAGCCCTCCCCTGAAAATAAGCCCTTCCCGAAAATATTGCAACACAGCAGCAACCCTGAACTGACCTGAAAATAAGGCCAAGTGCTTATTCTGGGGGTCAAAAGAAAATAAGACCCTGTCTTATTTTCGGGGAAACACGGTAGAATGAATGAGCTGGAAGGGACCTTGGAGGTCTTCTAGTTCAGCCCCCTGCTCAAGCAGGAGAACCTGTAATATTTCACCGGGGTGTCAAACTGGATTTCTTCAAGGGACGGATGAGTATTGTAGTTCTCTGCAGGCCGGTGGAGGGGGGGGGGCGAGACTGGATGGATGCCTCCTGCAGCACTCTGCCCCACCAAAATGAAGCATGGGGGGCGTGCACCACCACACACCCTATTTTCAGCCTGGACAGCCTCTTATAGCATCTGCTTGTCAAAATGGGGGTGCCTCGTTTTGGCTGCCAGAGGGACTGCGGGATGGTCCTTTGCTATTTCCAGGCCAGTCCCACAGGCCAGATTTTCTAAAATCTCAGCCTCTTTTCTGTAGTACAGTGACCAAAATTAGTTGCAGTATTCCAGGAGTGCTCTTACTAGGTCTTACTAAATATTGACGAACTTGAGTTTAAAATTCAGCTGCCCCATAACTACTACACCAAATGGATGACTTTGATCCAATCATGCTTTTTATGATCCTGCCTTTTCTAACAGGCCCCCGGAATAGGGCGAGTGTGATCTATTATCCGTCAGAGGACTTCTGCCTTATCAGTATCACTGAATTTATCTCAACCTTCTCTGAGGCGTTCAGTTCTCTCCGTTGTCTATCTGCTTATTTTGCTGTTTTCCATCCTAACATGTAAGCCACTTAGAATCATTTCTTATGATGGAGGTGGCATATGGCAGGATGCAATAGGGCTGTGATGGTGAACTTATGCCACACTTGCCAGAGGTGGCACGCAGTGCCCACTCTGCGGACACGCACACTGTTGCCAGTGCTCTTATGGTTTCCAATGCACCAGCCAGGTGGTCTTTGCGGTGCTGGAGTGCCGGAAAACAGCCCCCAAAATGACCAAAAACCTCTGGAAAATGGCTCACAAAATGGCCTAAAAATGGCCGGAAAATGGCCAGAAAACAGCCTTTAAAATGCCCCCCAAAAACAGCCTGAAAACGGCCCAAAAACAGCTTGAAAAAGACCCCAAAAAAGGAAAATGGGAGGGGGGATTGTAGGAGTGAGATGCGATGTAGCCATAACAAAATTCTTTCTAGAAAGCCAAGGTCATCCTTTGTCTTTGCACCTCTGCACCTGACCGGAACTGGATGGGTGGAACTGCCAGCATGGCAGTGGGAGATTGGACCATGTAATGGACTTGTAGGTGTGGGGGAAAGATCTTGAACTTTCAACTAGGTGGGGAAAACCGGGAAGCTTTCAGATTCGGGTTTTCCCAGAGGTGCCAACATGGCTCTCTTAATAATTTGGAGCTTTGAGCAATGCTTTGGTTTGGATTCTGATTTAATTTCGGACGCTATTTGGAACCCTGACATTGAATTCATGTGGTGTCTGGTAAAGCCACATCCAATCAGACGCGCTATATATATATATATATATATATATATATATATATATATATATATATATATATATATATATATATATATATATATATATATATATGTTATATTTATGCTGATAAATAAATAAAGGGAGACTAGTATAGATCTATTTCAAGCTATTTAGCTCTCATCAGCTAGCCATACCCAAGTTTGGGAATCGAACCTGTGCTCCATTGCCTCCCAGGCAGGGAGTTAACCATTTGAGCTACAGAGAACGACTCCTTATCAGCCAGCCAGGGTGGGAGGTATATACTTAAAGTCACAACCCCTGGTATGCCCAAGTATGGGAGGAAGGTCACACTTCCACTCTCTGTCATTAGGCTCGTCACAAGAGACCATCCAGACAGAAACCCAATATTTTTTTACTGTTGCCTTTTTTGTTACATTTGTTATATTTATGCTGATAAATAAATAAAGGGAGACTAGTATAGATCTATTTCAAGCTATTTAGCTCTCATCAGCTAGCCATACCCAAGTTTGGGAATCGAACCTGTGCTCCATTGCCTCCCAGGCAGGGAGTTAACCATTTGAGAGAACGAGTTAACAAATGTAACAAAAAAGGCAACAGTAAAAAAATATTGGGTTTCTGTCTGGATGGTCTCTTGTGACGAGCCTAATGACAGAGAGTGGAAGTGTGACCTTCCTCCCATACTTGGGCATACCAGGGGTTGTGACTTTAAGTATATACCTCCCACCCTGGCTGGCTGATAAGGAGTCGTTCTCTGTAGCTCAAATGGTTAACTCCCTGCCTGGGAGGCAATGGAGCACAGGTTCGATTCCCAAACTTGGGTATGGCTAGCTGATGAGAGCTAAATAGCTTGAAATAGATCTATACTAGTCTCCCTTTATTTATTTATCAGCATAAATATAACAAATGTAACAAAAAAGGCAACAGTAAAAAAATATTGGGTTTCTGTCTGGATGGTCTCTTGTGACGAGCCTAATGACAGAGAGTGGAAGTGTGACCTTCCTCCCATACTTGGGCATACCAGGGGTTGTGACTTTAAGTATATACCTCCCACCCTGGCTGGCTGATAAGGAGTCGTTCTCTGTAGCTCAAATGGTTAACTCCCTGCCTGGGAGGCAATGGAGCACAGGTTCGATTCCCAAACTTGGGTATGGCTAGCTGATGAGAGCTAAATAGCTTGAAATAGATCTATACTAGTCTCCCTTTATTTATTTATCAGCATAAATATAACAAATGTAACAAAAAAGGCAACAGTAAAAAAATATTGGGTTTCTGTCTGGATGGTCTCTTGTGACGAGCCTAATGACAGAGAGTGGAAGTGTGACCTTCCTCCCATACTTGGGCATACCAGGGGTTGTGACTTTAAGTATATACCTCCCACCCTGGCTGGCTGATAAGGAGTCGTTCTCTGTAGCTCAAATGGTTAACTCCCTGCCTGGGAGGCAATGGAGCACAGGTTCGATTCCCAAACTTGGGTATGGCTAGCTGATGAGAGCTAAATAGCTTGAAATAGATCTATACTAGTCTCCCTTTATTTATTTATCAGCATAAATATAACAAATGTAACAAAAAAGGCAACAGTAAAAAAATATTGGGTTTCTGTCTGGATGGTCTCTTGTGACGAGCCTAATGACAGAGAGTGGAAGTGTGACCTTCCTCCCATACTTGGGCATACCAGGGGTTGTGACTTTAAGTATATACCTCCCACCCTGGCTGGCTGATAAGGAGTCGTTCTCTGTAGCTCAAATGGTTAACTCCCTGCCTGGGAGGCAATGGAGCACAGGTTCGATTCCCAAACTTGGGTATGGCTAGCTGATGAGAGCTAAATAGCTTGAAATAGATCTATACTAGTCTCCCTTTATTTATTTATCAGCATAAATATAACAAATGTAACAAAAAAGGCAACAGTAAAAAAATATTGGGTTTCTGTCTGGATGGTCTCTTGTGACGAGCCTAATGACAGAGAGTGGAAGTGTGACCTTCCTCCCATACTTGGGCATACCAGGGGTTGTGACTTTAAGTATATATATATATATATATATATATATATATATATATATATATATATATATATATATATATATATATATATATGTAAATACTACACAGAGTAGCCCAATAGAGAGACATTTCCTGAGGATGGGCTCTAGCACGAGTCTGAAAATTCAGAAGACTAAACCTCTGGACCCAGTGACTGACCCAGACTGGATCTAGCAATGTGATTTTTCTTACTCTTAGGCAGTGGTGGGGTTCAAATAATTTAACAACCAGTTCAGCAGAACTGATATTTAATATATTTTTTTAGTTCAGTGAATCAGCTCCGAAATGGCTAGACTAGCATGCATTCACGTGCCTCCAACCCCCTTGCTTTTTGCAAAGCCATATTGCAGCAAGCAAGGGATTGGAAGCACATGAATGCATGGTAGTCTGCCCATTTTGGAGCCTGTTCACCAAACTCAACAAAAAATTAAGTATCGGTTCTGCCGAACCAGTGCGAATCGACTGAATCCCACCACTGGTCTTAGGACTTAAAATAGCTGGGTCTGGTCACCTATAGGAATGATTGTTTTGCACTCTCTGAGGGACATCTTATGTTGGATTATTGTATGCAGAGGTGGGTTGCTGCCGATTCAGTGCGCGCAAAAACTTTGCGATGAAAATTGTTCTGAGCATGTGCAGAATTGAAAAACAAGATGGCACTGCCATAGGAGAACCAGTTTTGGGGCATGACAGCCCTGGGTCGCTACCGGTTCCAGCGACCCAGGCTGCCAAGTTGCTACCTATTCAGCCGAACCGGTCCAAAGTGGTAGGGACCCACCTCTGATGGTGTGGTATCCTCCACCTCATCTTTCTGTTTCCAGATAGACAAAAGTGCAAACCGTCCTTGGTCACTTTCAAAACTGAGAGAGTGGGGATGGAAACTCTGGAGTGTGCAAGTCGCTTGAGCTACAGCAACAATTATATTTATTTTCAGGAAGGAGAACTACACTCTCCCTGGGGATCTAATGTTTCCACACTACCCCTGAACTAAATTCCATTTTTCTTCCCTCTCTGGAAATGTAAAGAAATACTTTCACAAGAAAAAGAGCTCAGCCATCAGGGCTAAATTTGCCACGATTACATCTCTGTGGTTTTTCTTTTTTTAAAAAATCGACTATATTCAGCAAGGTCCTGTTTTTGAAAAGACGTACCGCTTCAATGCATAATTATGTGATTTAGGTTCTAATTGTCAACAAACAAATGAGGCATTACATTAGCAGGAGTAAAGCCATTCCAAATTACTAAGTCTTTTTCCTCACTCCGATGGCTTATTTATATGGAGTTCCTCCATCAGTCATACACCCACACAATGGATCAGGCCTGGGGGATCCATTACATCTGCCAGGTTCTTCTGATGAATGTGAGAGAGCTGGATGTTTCAGCACTGGAGCGTTCTCTCGTCCCAGAAAATATGGGTCCATGTAGCTTTTCAACATCTTTAAAATTCCAGGAACTCCATGTTGTACTTCCATAATGGTTCTCAAACCATTAGGGAATATGGAGGGGTAAGAATACAGTAAATAAATTAAGCACTGGTCATCCCTTCACAAGAAACGATGAGATCATGGGCAAGGGGTAAGATATATGTTTTACTTAGTAGGATGTAACAATCACAACTTCAATTGGCAGAGATTTTTTTACTGGTATAACTGCAGCTATAAAATTTGCAAACATTAAAAGAAAACAGCAGCAGTGATCATTTTAGGTGAAGTACACACATTACAGGAAACAGGTCTTTGTCAAAGTATTTTCTGTCCTCTTGAAATCAAGCACATGTAGGTACCATATTTTTCAGAATATATATGCACCTTCCCCCCCCCAAAAAAGAGGGTAAAATCTGGGTGCATCTTATATGCTGAATATAGCATTTTTGGCTTCCTGAAACCCCGCCCCTTCACAAAAATGGACGTGCAGAGGGTTTCGGAGGCTTGCAAAGTACTCCTGGGGGCTGGGGAGGGGAAAAACGAGCAAAAAATGGGCCGTTTTTTCCTCGTTTTTGTCCCCCCAGCCCCCAAGAGCACTCTACAAACCTCCTAAAGCCTATTCATGACCTGTTTTTTTTGCAAAAAATTCATTTTTTGCAAAAAAAATGCCATTTTTTGCCATTTTTTGCTCATTTTTGATTGCCCCCCCCCCAGCCCCCAGGAGCACTTCACAGGCCTCTCAAACTCTTTGCATGAGGCGCGTAGAGGGTTTGGGAGGCCTGCAGAATGCAAACCTTTTTAAAAAATTTACCTCTTCAAAATCTTGGTGTATCTTATACTCTGGTGTGTCTTATACTCCGAAAAATATGGTATGTTTGCCTTTGTCTAATGCCTGAATTCACATAGACTGGAGACAGACAAACACCGAAGGCAGTTTGAATTCATGATCTGTTACAGATGGATGCCCCCAGCTTATTTTTCTTTGCCTCTGATAAATGGCTTTGATAGGTTTGGCCCTTATTTCATAAGAGTTACCCAAACAGAATTGACAGGGACATACAGCTGGGTCTATAAGCTCATGAAACAAAGCCTTTCCCAAACCATTTCGAGCTCTCTTAAAACCAGCTTCTCCATTCCTGTGCATCTCTAGGCGAGTTTATTTAAAACTTGCACAATAGATGGTCGTGATGAGCTTTTTTGTGAAATGATGCAGGGAAGTGGGATATCTCTCAGCAGGAGAAGCGAGATCGTTTCCCCCTGCTCTTCTACAAGTCCCCAAAATGATTTTCTTGCTGCTTTCATCTTAGTGACTCACCAGGTTTCTTTTTGGAAGCTTCCTGGATTTGAATCCTCTCCAGCTCCGTCAGACATGGAGGCTCTGTAAGAGTCAAAGCAAAATTCATCGGTGCCAAATCAACTCAATGTGATCTCCTGGGCATATAAAGGAAGCAAGTTCTTTTCCTGCAATTCTTCCCCAATCTGGAGTAGAGGGACAAGAGCATTCACCTGTTCTACACGTTTGTTGGAAAACATGACTGTAATAATATGTGCAAATAGATCTATGACTTGAAGAAATGCACTATGTACATTTTAGGCATTTTATTACTTTGTTTGGAATGGAGCCCAAGCTGTAATATCCATCCCTGTAATATACACCTCAGTCCACCAGGCCTTTGCTTTGATCTCTGAAATCCAGTAACTATGGTGGCGCCATCTATGTACACCTAGAGATATAAATGTCTATGGAGGTTCTCTGTTATCCAGGTCATGCTTGTCCAAAAGGTGCTTTTGTCCCACTTCAGAGCTGAAGAAGCTTCTTGGAATGAGAAGCGAAACATCTTCAAAGAACAACCAGAAAGTATTGAAAAAAGCATCTTTGGGACCTAGATATATAGAACATAGGACATTGGACCTTAGAGGTCTTCTAGTCCAACCCCCCACTCAAGGCAGGAGACCTTATATTATCTCAGTCAAATGGCTGTCCAGTCTATTTTATGAAAACTCCTAGTGCTGGAGCATCCACAACTCCAGAAGGCAAGTTATCCCATCGATTAATTGTTCTCACTGTCAGAAAACTTCTCCTTATTTCTAGGATGGGCCTCTCTTTAACAAGCAATCTAGTACATCAAAACACATCTTTATTATGAGAGTATCTATGTTTGTCTAAGATGCAGTTGTGGCTCACCAGGGCCCAGCGGAGCTGGTGGCAGACTCAGACAGTAAGGAGGTTAGGGAGGAACATAGATTCTGGGGAAGACTCTAATGAGTGCTCTGAGGCAGAGAGGGGGCCAGGGCCATCTGACAGGTATTAGCTGCCTTCGGAGTCGGACATCAGTGGTGCAAAAGAACAGCTGGAGCCTGTTCCCACTGTGTGCATGTGCAGAGTTGTCAGATGAAGGGAACAACTAAGGATCAAGGTACGACTTGGGAGTAAGGCCACAGGAGGATAGTGAATGGCCCCTTCCATACGGAATACGGAGCGAAAGGAGAGGGGAGTTTTCAGGAGACAATTAGTTCAATTCATTAGGGTGAAGATCTGTTCCTGACTTCTTGCCAAGTATAGTCTGCCACAGAGTGGCGTTTGGAAGATATCGGCCTGGCAGCTCTCCAAGCCTGATAAAGGTCGGTAGCTGTGAAATCTCTTGAAAGACTGTTGGCCGGGACTTTGCTGGAGAGGAATTCACTTTAAATTAAATAAAAGAGATTATCGGGACGAGGAGTCGGCTTCATGCTTTTGGGAAGCCTCAGTCAGAACAGCAGCTATTCTAATCTTTAGCCTTCCACCTGTAATAACGAAGACTTAAAGGTCATAGCAGGAAAACATAAATAAATCTTGTGACGCACTCTCTCTCCAGAAGCAGAAACACCACTCTGCAGTGGAGACACGGCCATCCTTGTAGGTGTCACAGGAATTGAAGAAAGGCCTGATGCAGATCTCATACTTGTCCAGGTTGATAGCTGCCAATTCTGCCTGGTCCAGGAAAAGATCGCTGTTGGTGTCCAACTTGGAAAACATCCAGCCAATCGAGTCTTTGCAACTGGCCACCAGGTTCTTGTCAAGGGCTGCAATAAATGACAATTCAAATAAGACAGAGAGAATAGGGAATGTGTTTGCTCTTCCGCAGTTCATAGAATTTGAAAGTCTGTATTCTGCAATTGTGGGGTTGCAGAAATGGGAGTGCAGATTTTCACATCTGGAAAATCCTAACTTTCATTACTCCTTCTAAGAATTAACACAAGTGATTGATAGTTACAGAATACAGAATAACAGATTTGGAGGGGACCTTGGAGGTATTCCAGTCCATGTGTGTGTGTGTGTGTGTGTGTGTGTGTGTGTGTGTGAGAGAGAGAGAGAGAGAGAGAGAGAGAGAGAGAGAGAGAGAAACAGACAGACAGAGACAGACAGACAGGCAGAGACAGAAAGCGAGACAGACAGACAGAGAGAGACAGATAGACACACAGAGAGAGACAGAGAGAGAGAGAGCAACAGAGACAGAGGGAGAGAGAAACAGAGACAGACAGAGAGAGACAGAGGGAGAGAGAGACAGACAGAGACTCACAGAGAGAGACAGCGACAGATAGAGATAGATAGAGAGAGAGAGAGAGAGAGAGAGCAACAGAGAGAGACAGAGGGAGAGAGAAACAAAGACAGGCCGAGAGAGGCAGAGACGCAGAGAGAGATAGAGAGAGACAGAGATAGAGACAGAGAGGGAGAGAGACAGACAGAGACAGAGACAGATAGACAGACAGAGAGCAACAGAGAGAGACAGAGGGAGAGAGAAACAGAGACAGACAGACAGAGGCAGAGACACAGAGAGAGAGAGACAGAGACAGACAGAAAAAGAGACAGAGAGAGAGAGACATAGACACACAAAGAGAGACAGAGAGAGAGAAAGATAGACAGAGACAGAGATAGACAGTGATGGACAGACAGAGAGACAGACAAACAGAGGGAGAGAGAGACAGACAGAGATAGACAGAGAGAGAGAGGGACAGAGGGGGAGAGAGACAGACAGACACAGAGAGAGAGACAGAGAGAGACAGACAGAGAGAGACACACAGATAGAGAGACAGACAGACAGAGACACACAGAGAGAGAGAGAGAGAGATAGAGACAGAGATAGACACAGAGAGAGATTCAGAGAGAGAGACAGAGAGAGAGACAGAGACAGACAGACAGTGAGACAGAGATAGACACAGAGAGAGATGGAGATAGACAGACAGAGACAGACAGAGAGAGAGACAGATAGAGACAGACACAGACAGATAGAGAGAGAGAGACAGACAGACAGACAGAGACAGAGAGAGAGAGCAACAGATATAGACAGAGAGATAGACAGAGAGAAAGACACAGAGAGAGGTAGAGATAGAGACAGAGAGACAGAGGGAGAGCGAGACAGAGAGACAGACCGACAGAGACAGAAAGAGAGACAGAGAGACAGACAGAGATAGAGATAGATAGATAGATAGAGAGAGAGAGAGAGAAGCAGAGAGAGTTATCAGTTCATAACAGGATCACGAGAGAAATCAGCATGTATGAGTCACTCAACCTTCACAGGAGTTTCAAATGCCTTTAAAAAGGAGGCATATTTTCCCTGCAAGGACTTGTCCAGGCAGCTGCTAGGACCCAACACTTGACTTGAAGGCACCACACACACACACAAACACTCCAACATTAAGAAAGAACATGACCAGTAGTCATAGAATGTAATGAGCAAATCAGAAAGCAGGCAATACATTGGGATGTGCATGTGTGTACATGTGCATGTGCGAGTGGAGAACACTGAGAAAGGGGATCTCTGGTAGGACACAGAAGGGACCATTTTGTTAGAAAGAGAAAATACAGTGTGGTATTTGCAGGTGCCGCTGCTATTTGTAAGGAGTGTGTTATCTCCTTACAAAGGGATGGAGACACTGAGGCCCTCCAAGTATTGCTGAACTTCAACTTCCAACTTTCTGGTGATGAAGAGAGAATTGAATAGTCAACCCTTCATGTACTTTCCAAAGCCACGTTTCTAAAGCCAAGTTTAAAAAAAAATCTAAGTAGAGTATCCTTTACTTAGGAAGTAGAATTCCTGCACAACTGTGTGCAGGAACTATTCTATTATCCAAACCACCAGAAGAAACTAATATATATTCCACTAAGACTGTCCTTTGCATCAGTTACACAGGTCATAGGATTCAGCTTTTCTGAGTGCACGGTGTTAATTGATATAAAGGTTATACAGAGTATACATAATGAAAAGTATTATCCATGGGAAAAATTGACAGATGCCACTAATGAGTGGCAAGGTTCAAACTTGAGGCTTTAAAGGGAATTTTATGCAGTATGAAATTCTGCACTGGAGATTGAAAGCACTCCAAAGAGAATATATTAATTAAGTATGCATACTTAAGCATGAGAGACCCACAACTGTGAGCCCGGAGGGCAGATTGACAATGGCCTGTCTGTCTCTCAAGCTGGAAGCGAAAGAAATACAATTTTGGGTAGCAGAAGAGCCATAGAGTCGCTTAAAAAGATTGAGATCTAATGCTGGCCTCCTACCACCATAACCATCAAGCCTAGTCTCTGTTGTAAATATGACTCTCCAGGAGAACAAGCTGCACATGTGACAGATCAAGGAGCATTGAAATTGTTCAACCATGCCTGCTCCTCCTCCTCCTCATTTCACCATATGGATCAGTTTGCTCTCCATGAACTTCCCAGCAGTTGGAGGCAAGTCATTATAGCCAATGCACTTATCTGCAAAAGCTCACAGATAACACAACCCGCTCACCAAGGCTGCAGGGGCCTCCATTAAAAAAGGGGGTAGGACCAGTGGGGAAATTCAATTTTTTTTACTACCGGTTCTGTGGGCATGGCTTAGTAGGCATGGTGTGACTTGGGGTGGTGTGGCAGGGGAAGGATACTGTAAATCTCCATTCCCACCGCACTTCAGGGGAAGGATACTGTAAATCCCCATTCCCTCCCCACTCCAGGGGAAGGATAGTGTAAATCCCCATTCCCTCCACACTGCAGGGGAAGGATACTGTAAATTTCCATTCCCTCCACACTGCAGGGGAAGGATACTGTAAATCCCCATTCCCTCCACACTGCAGGGGAAGGATACTGTAAATCCCCATTCCCTCCACACTGCAGGGGAAGGATACTGTAAATCCCCATTCCCTCCACACTGCAGGGGAAGGATACTGTAAATCCCCATTCCCTCCCCACTCCAGGGGAAGGATACTGCAAAATCTCCATTCCCACCACATTCTGGGGCCAACCAGAGGTTGCATTTTCCGGTTCTGCGAACTACTCAAAACCTCCGCTACCGGTTCTTCTTCTGCAGGGCCTGGCTGAAATGTCAGGATTTTTCAGCTATCAAAAATAAGACATTCAGGGCATGCAACTGATTCCGATGGATCCTAAGAACCCGGTGTTAAAATATTCATGACTGGGATAGACATGGGAACAAAGACAGCCAATGAATAGGCATAGCAACTAAGTCAGCCAATGGGAGCTTAAACAGATCCGAGTCTGTGCGGAGAATTGAAACAAAAACTTAAGCAGTCTGCTGCTCTGAGAAGTGAACTAGCAGTCTGTATGGGCTTGTCTGCTGATATGAAACTAACTGCTTGTGTTTGCCTTTAGCTCTCCTGGTTTGTGTTTACTTGGAAAAACCACCTGTTGGTATTGTACATTTATTCATTTATTGTTTATAAAAAAGTTGATGACTCCAGCTGAATCAGTTATCTGTGTGTGCTTTCTGGATTTGAATTTATGCAACAAACTCTGACACCTGGTCACAAAAATGGCAGAACCATCAGCCCTGTCACCTCTCTTACCCCACCTATCTCACAAGATTGTGGATGAATATAATGAATGGAGATCCACCTTGAACCTTTGGAGAAAAGGTGGTAATTGTAACAAGTAACATAAGAATAGATAAAATATACTCCTGGAAGTGGAGCCATGCAAGGGACATAAAAAAAACAACCACAAAGGAAACTTTAATTGTGGTTTCCCTCTCCCTCACTCATACCTTGTGGAAGAAAACAATGCCAAGCCACTGCAATTTAGCTGATAGTAAAAGAAGGAGGATACCTCCTCTGACAAGAATCCAGCTTAAGACAGACTTAACTTTCTGACCTGACAGCAAAGTTAATCAGTTTGTCCGGATGAGGAAGGCCATTTCCACAGGATTAGGAGATAAGCGCACAGCTGAGTCTCCCAACATTTGAATAACAGAGCTGGAAGGGACCTTGGAGGTCCTCTAGTCCAACCCCCTACTCAAGCAGGAGACCATTCCAGACAAGTGACTGTCCAGTGATGTAGCACCCACAATTTCTAAAGCCAAGCCATTCCACATTAGGAAATTTCTTCTTACTTCTAAGTTGCTTCTCTCCTTGATTAGTTTCCATCTATTGTTTTTTGTCTTACCTTCTGGTGCTTTGGAAAATAGGTTGACCTACTCATTTTTTTGTAGTAGCTCCTTAAATATTGGAACACTGCTATCACGTCATCCCTAGTCCTTCTTTTCACTAGACATACCCAATTCCTGCAACAGTTCTTCCTATGTTTTGTCCTCTAGCCCCCTAATCATCTTTGTTGCTCTTCTCTACGCTCAATACATTTCAATCAGTTTCAATACCTTTTTTAGAATATGGTGAGCAAAACTAGACACAGTATTTTTCCTCCTTCCCTTTTTTAAATGTCTTTTTCCTTAAGAACAAAACCCTTCAATTTTACATGTATATCAGTTGCACACTGTACATACTTAAATGATTATTGTATATAATCACAGGTAATTCTATTTTGGGGTATATTTTGGTCTCTAACTTAGCTTGCCTACAAATATCGATGGTAGGCTATGAGGATTTTGTGAGTTACCACCAACAAATTTTACTGTATGTAGCTGAGTGGATCTCTTGATGATCATTTGTTTATCTTTTGTTGCTTGAATTAGAATTGAACTCCAGATGCTATGAAACCTAAACTGAAAACTGAACCCCAGATTTAGTGGTTTGAATCTCTACTTTAAAGTTTTCCTTTTGCTTAGTCTCATAGTCAGTTTGCAACTAAATTATCTGATAAATCGTGACCATCAAATAATGTTGAACTTATCCGTGACCCGTCAAAACCGCGCTTGACTAAGCCGCGCCCGATTAAACCGCGTCGCTGACGTCATCAACAGGGCGACAACAGCCAGCACGGAGAAAGAAGGGTGCTTTAAATAGCGCTTTGAAAGCAAGCCGATTCAACTTAAGGTAAGGGTTAGGTTAAGGGTTAGGATTAGGTCTAGGGTTAGGTTAAGGGTTAGGATTAGGTTTAGGTTTAGGGTTAGGTTAAGGGTTAGGATTAGGTTTAGGTTTAGGGTTAGGTTAAGGGTTAGGATTAGGTTTAGGTTTAGGTTAAGGGTTAGGGTTAGCTTTAGGGTTAGGTTAAGGGTTAGGGTTAGGGTTAGGTTAAGGGTTAGGATTAGGTTTAGGGTTAGGTTAAGGGTTAGGGTTAGGTTTAGGGTTAGGTTAAGGTTTAGGGTTAGGGTTAGGTTTAGGTTTAGGGTTAGGGTTAGGTTAAGGCTTAGGTTTAGGATTAGGTTTAGGGTTAGGTTAAGGGATAGGTTTAGGGTTAGGTTTAGGATTAGGTTTAGGGGGGTTAGGTTTAGGTTTAGGGGTTAATTTTAGGTTTAGGGTTTACAGCGTGCTTCTGTCTCCGTGCTGTTGTCGCCCTGTTGATGACATCAGCTATGCGGTTTAGTCGAACGCGGTTTAGTCGAGCGCGGTTTTTTGGTGGAACCGAACTTATCCATACCATCCATATCAGTCTCAATACCTTTTTTATAATATGGTGATCAAAACTAGCTGCAGTATTCCAAGTGTGAATTTGAAACAAGTATAGGAGAACATCTTATGTTGGTGGCATTTTTCAGCCTGTTCTGGATCAGATTTCTGGTGGAAAGTTATGGATGGGATGGGAAGGGGAAGGAGTAGCCATCAGAAGATATTCTGCTCTCATTCTTAAGGCTGACCAAAAATCCAGAATCAGCAACCAAGTTGCACCACACACACTTTTGGCCACTTGCTGTCAAATTCTGGCAGCCATCTAGGAACCCTGGGAACAATACAAATGGCCTGAGACTTTCCCACTTCTTCTGTCCATGCACCCAAAGGGGAAAAGTAAAACTCGGCATACCATTCACAGGATTGGGGCCAACACTTCCAGAGCTATTCTGCTTGGCGTTCTCATGGAGCAGTTGGAACCAGTCCCGCAGTCGATCGCCCAGGTCTGCCAGATCTTGACCAGTGCAGGTTTCTGCAAATCAGTTGGTAAGCATCTCAGGTGAGCATCCCAGAGGGGAAGACAGTAAGTACGTAGGTTGGTCTGCAACTCCTCCTTAAGGTTTTCGCACACAATTATTCAAAGGATACCAAAACTCTGTTTTATCCATGGCGATAGTAAGAGCATGATACAGTATTTCTCCCCCACCCATTTTTTTTATTTTTTATTCTCTTACATACCATTGAAGGTGTACATTCACATAATTGTTCTTCTTCTTTACGTTTGTCATTCTTATACATTTGTTATTCCATTTAATAGGTTATACCTATTTACCATCCCTTCTTCCTGTTGTAAAACCATCTCATTTTCCCGTTCTTTTCTCCCTCTCCCTTCTCTATTTCCTTCCCTCCTCCTCTCCTTCCCCTTCCTTCTTCCCTTACCTCTCCCCTACTCCTACTCTTCCTCTTCTCCTTCCTACCCTCTCTCCTTCTCTTTCTCTCCCTTCCACCCTCCTCTCCTTACCTCTTTCTTCCTTCCCTCTCATTCCATTTAATAGGTTATACCTATTTACCATCCCTTCTTCCTGTTGTAAAACCATCTCATTTTCCCATTCTTTTCTCCCTCTCCCTTCTCTATTTCCTTCCCTCCTCCTCTCCTTCCCCTTCCTTCTTCCCTTACCTCTCCCCTACTCCTACTCTTCCTCTTCTCCTTCCTACCCTCTCTTCCTCTCATTCTCTCCTCCTCTCTCCCTTTCTTTTTCTGTTATTCTACGTGCCTCTTTCAAATCTCAGTTTATGTTTCCTTGGGATGGTATTTCCACAAACCCAAATATAATTTAGCATCATTTCTTACTCCCTTCCCTTCGCTAATCTTTCCTATGTTTTTTTCTCCTTTATATCTCACTCTTGAATATATACTTGGGTATTTAGTATTTTCTTTTCTGTTTCCCCCCTCTTCCCCCTTTCTCATTTAATAGTGCATCGTCTGGGTTCTATATGATGCAGTATTTCTTGTCTATACAATAAATTCTCAGTGTTAGGATAGGAGGACAAGAATACAGAGGAAAAATTCTCTAGGGCTGCAATGAAATTGATCTAAAAGTCACAACAAGTGACTCACTTTATTTAATCTGGTGACAGTAAATTGCAATAAAATGTCAACTTTTCAGATCTCCTGAGGAGAAGGGGTGTCCATGAAAGCTAAATGTCTCTTAAATCTTAATCTGCACAATTTTTTGTGATTTGTGTCATTTACTAACGATGCAAATTGATGCAAAAGAGGTAAATTACATCAGTGCTCCGGACTGTTCCAAAAACACTGCACCATGATCACTATTTGATAGTACTAGGAATCCAAAGCTAACATTATGTCTGTTGTATCTGAAGTCTGCCAGGAAAAGCTCTCCAAAATCAAGATTTTATTATTACGCTAAGCGCTCACTTTTTATCTCATATATACTGTATATATTTGTGTATAAGCCCATCTGCAGATAAGATGATCCTTGACAATTTAACCCCAATCTCATGAAAAATGCACTACCCATCAATGAGTTTCCCCACATTTTTCATTGCATTTTGGTTAAAAATGTCAGGTTTTGCTTATTTGAAGATGGACAAATACATGTATATATTGGATATACAGGTAATTTTAAAAACAGCGAGGAACCCACCATCCAGTCAGAGCCGAAGATGCTTCTTGAATGAGAAGCAAAAACATCTTCAAAGAAAAAACAAGAAAGTCCAGTTGCCTCTTGAAAAAAGCACCTTTGGGACAACCATGACCTGGATGGCTGAGAATCTCCATAGATATTTTAGAAAGTATTATTATTTGTATTCAGTTGCAGGAATTTTTTTACGCCTAGAAATGGAAAGAAGTATTAATCCCCACCACAGAGGAATGGTTTCAAAAGATAACGGAAGTGGTAGAGATGGCAAAGCTGACTGCATTAATTAGGGACAGAAAAGTAAATAATTTTGTGGGTATTTGGAATTCGCTTGTGGACTTTCTGTGTGAAATGGAAGAAAAATGAAAAATTGACTTTGGATTTTGACAATTAAGTGGGTTATTGTTAATAGAATGGCTAGTCGTTATTATTTGGCATAACTAAAAATACTATAACTTTATTATATATCCTACTGAAAAAAGATGGAAATCACTGCTTTTTGTTTCTTTTTTAAATGTATTTTTCCTCCTTCCTTCCTTCCTTCCTTCCTTCCTTCCTTCCCTCCCTCACTTTATGTCCTCTATTTCCTTTCCTTTCCTGTTTTGCCATTGTCTTTATTTCTATTTGTATTTTATATTGAGGGGAAAAACCCTTTAATTTTACATGTTTATCAGATGCATACTTTATGTTCTTAAAGGATTATCGTATATAATCACAGGTAAGCTGAATCCTATTTTTGGTCTGTATTTTGGCCCCTAACATTCTTAGCTTGCCCACAAATATTTATGGTAGGCTATGAGGATTTTGTGAGTTACAACCAACACATTTTATTGTATGAAGCTGGGTTGGATCTCTTGATGATCATTTGTTTTGTTGCTTGATCGTGGCTATGTTTGTTTGTTTGTTTGTTTGTTTAATGTATTTATTTTTGTCAACAAGTACAAGGAAACAAGTATTTTGCCAGTCAAATAATGTTGAACTTATCCTCAAAATATCTGCTCTTTGTGTTACTGGAAGACTGACTTCATCTACGTTCAAGGACTGACTTCATCTATATTCAGATGGTGATGTTGACCAGGATACCAACAAATACATAGAGCAAAAAGTATCATGTGGGGACAGAAAAGGTCAGCCATGGAATACAGTTCATTGACTAATTTGATCAGTGTGCTTATTTATTCTTGGTGTCTCTAGAGAATTGTTTCTCAACCTTGGCAACTTTAAGATATGTGGAAGTCAATTCCCAGAATCCACATTCTGGCTGGAGAATTTTGGGAATTGAAATCCATGCATCTTAAAGTTGCCAAGGTTGAGAAACACTGCTCTATAGAGCCATAAGGTGGACTACAGGAGAGGATACAATTATTCAAATTTTAGTAGATGATCTCTGACCTTGCTTGAGATCCGTGGCTGAAGTTGGACTATGTTCACTTGTGCATGGGCACTGACCCTCACATTTCACTGTCAGCTGCTTGCTGGTCAGGCAGGCCTGTTGTTCCAGTTTACACTGCAAAAGAATAAGAGAAGTCACACAAGCACGAAGCAACTGACCATCAAATAAAAATAACTCCAAGGTAAGGGACCTTGCTGGTTTTCTTGTAAAGTCTGTCAGGATCACCTTAGTCTCAACTCACCTGGTCCTCTAGTGTCCAGACATGAATTCAACAGATTATAAATCTTATCTAAATTCTAGAACAAGACAAAGATTTAATGCAACAGCTAGAAATTCATGCATAAGCATTTAACAGATTACTTTTAATCATCCTAGTTGTTAAGTCTTCCTACTATAAAATACATTCATTGTGGGAATCAATAGGTTGTCACAATATCAATATACTGATACACAATTGAAATATAAATTCATACGGTTGACAATTTCCCTATGCCATTAATTCAAGTCACAGTAGATCTTACAAATATTCCTACTAAAATATGTCTGCTTCTGGAATCATACTAAGAACACCAAGGGGCTTCTGTTCAACCAGACAAGCTCATTTCTCCTTCAGGAAACACCCTGCAACATCATCTCTGAACAGTATTCATTCCTCTTCAGCTTAAAAACTTTTATGACGAACAGTCCACCATCTTTTGATGCAGACGTCTCCATTAATGGACAGCTCATACCCTTCCTAAGATTATTGCATTGTTTCTTTCCCATTGGGATGTCTACATTGTTGGCTGTCATCAAAGCACACCAGAGGTGGTATTCAGCAGGTTCTGACCAGTTCTGGAGAACCAGTAGCGCAAACTTTGAGTAGTTTGGAGAACCAGTAAATTCCACCTCTGACTAGCCATGCCCCCATCTATTCGCTGCCTCCTGAGTCCCAGCTGATCAGAAGGAATTGTGGGGATTTTGCAGTAACCTTCACCTGGAGTGGGGAGAGAATGGAGATTTTACAGTATCCTTCCCCTGAGGTGGGGAGGGAATGGGAATTTTGTAGTATCCTTCCCCTGGAGTGGGGAGGGAATGAAGATTTTACAGTATCCTTCCCCCGGAGTCGGGAGGGACTGGAGATTTTATAGTATCCTTCCTGTGGAGTCAGGAGGGAATGGAGATTTTACAGTATCCTTCCCCTAGAGTGGGGAGGGAATAGGAATTTTGCAGTATCCTTCCCCTGGAGTCAGGAGGGAATGGAGATTTTACAGTATCCTTCCCCTGGAGTTGGGAGGGAATGGAGATTTTGCAGTATCCTTCCTCTGAAGTCGGGAGGGAATGGAGATTTTACAGTATCCTTCTCTTGGAGTCAGGAGGGAATGGAGATTTTACAGTATCCTTCCCCTGGAGTCAGGAGGGAATGGAGATTTTACAGTATCCTTCCTCTGGAGTCGGGAGGGAATGGAGATTTTACAGTATCCTTCCCCTGGAGTCAGGAGGGAACGGAGATTTTACAGTATCCTTCCCCTGGAGTGGGGTGGGAATGGAGATTTTAAGTATCCTCCCCTTGTCATGCCCATGAAGCCATGCCATGTCTACCAAGCCATGCCCACAGAACCGGTAGTAAAAAGTTTGAATCCCACCACTGAAACCATACTATGTCATCTAACTATTTCTGTAACAAGTTCAAGGTTGGCATAGCTTTTGCAGTCCAACGCAGACGAAAACGGAACTCGAGAGCCCATTTTCACTGGCAGAACACTCAGGCCGCCATAGGCGCCCCCAACTTGAGTGAGCTGGCCACGCCCATCCTGGCCATGCCCACCCCAGCCCTCCGAGGTCAAACACAACCCTGATGCAGCCCTAAATGAAATCGAGTTTGACACCCCTGGTATAGGTGGTCCTGTTTACAATTCAGTCCAAAGACATTAAATGCCCTACTTCTTGGCATAGCAAGCGATGGATACATCCGAGACTTTATTCTCCAGCAATATGTCAGAGGAGTAACACGGTTCTCCTCCTTCAATGTTTTTGGCAATATGGTTCACTCTTCATTCAGACTTTTTTTAAATTCCAGGGGCAGATTGTGCAGGAAGGATTTAGTAGCAGGCTGGCTATTTGATCCTGTTATGGCTTTGTCATTTAAATTTCAAGCCAGGAGGAACTCAAAGCAAGGCATAATGAATCTTCTTAAAAGTTTATCTTCCCAAATGAAATTTCTTGCTGTGTCCACTATTTAGAACTAATCGCACGAAGACTTCTTAGATGCACAATTACAAACTGACGGCTCCTTTTCTGCAAGCTATAAGCCCGTCTTCCACTCACTGGTTGACCTGCGCACAAGCATTTTCATAAATGATGATGCCCAGAGGAAGGGTGTCAGACCTAGAACATGACAAGTTGATTACATTGAATGAGATGCTAGATGTGTCGCGTAGGACAAAACATTCCTTCTATGGGATGTATGGGAAGAGGTGGTATTCAGCCGGTTTGAACCAGTTCACCTGAACCGGTAGCAGTGAACTGCCTATGTAGTTTCGTTTTCAATGCTGCATGCATGCATGCACACCGGGGGTGTGAGCAAAGCGCATGTGCGGAGGGTAGCATGTATGTGTGGAAGATACACACATGCATGTGCCACAGGCATGTGCATGTAATGCGAGTGTGCGGGCACGGGTGCTCACAGTTGCAAGCCGGGGGTAAACCTAAGTGAATCCCACTGCTGGAAGAGGGGCCTTTGCTGGTAGCAGGGATATTCTATTCTATTCTATTCTATTCTATTCTATACCATTCTATTCTATACCATTCTCTATTTTATTCTCTTCTCTCCTCTTCTATGCTCTATTCTATTCATCATTTTTTACTTTTTAAATTTTATATTTTATTTTATTATTTTATTTATATTATTTGCTTATTTATTTCCCTACATAAATATCAATCTATTTTTTATTTAACTCAAGAGGGAGAACATGCAGGTAGTCCTCAAACTGACCAAGATTAAGACCAAAATCAAACCCAAAATTTCTGTTGATAAGTGAGACAGTTGCTAAGTGAATTTTTCCTCATTTTTGCAACTTTTCTTGCCACTGTTGTTAAGATAATCACTGAAATTGATAAGTTAGTAACCTGGTTGTTAAGTGAATCTGGCTTCCTCATTGACTTTCCTTAGCAGAAGGTCACAAAAGGCGATCACATGACCTTGGGAGACATGGGCAAGGGTCTTAAATATGAACCAGTTGCATTACCCCAAGCATCTGGATTTTAATCTCTTGATCATGGGGATGCAGCAAAGGTTGTAATTGTGAAAAACGGACGTAAGTCCCTTTTTCCAGTGCTGTTGTAACTTTGAATGGTCACTAAACAAATTGTTGTAAGTCAAGAACTACCTGTACCCTTTTTCCTCCTATTTTTCCCCACAACAACAACCCTGAGCTGAAAGATGCAGGGACTGGTCCCAAATCACCCACTTGGCTTCCATACCCAAGGCGGGACTAGAACTCACAGTCAACCAGTTTCTAGCCTGGTACCTTAATCACTACACCAAAAGGTTTCTGACATATTGCCAAGCAGTATACAGACCTTGTCTGCCTGAAATGCATGTATATTAAGGTGTTTTTAGTTCAGGAAAAAAGAACAAGAAAGAGAAAGTATAGAGATAATATTAGATATAATAATGTGAAGGAAACATGTATCTGCTCCATTTTGAAACATATACGAGCTGGTGAGTACAAAAGTATCATGATGCTTTGACTGGTTGAAAAGAATCTTCAGCCCCATAAAAAAGTAATCCAATGGTTGCTTTGGCCAGTAGCTGAGCAGATTAACAGAGTTGGAAGGGACCTTGTAGGTCATCTAGTCCAACCTCCTGCCCAAGCAGGAGATCCTATACCAGTGATGGCTAACCTTTTTCTAAAGGTGCGCCAAAATTGTGTGTGCACGCACCGTAGTGTGCATGCATGAGTGACTCCTCACTGCGCATGCACATGCGGGAGTAACCCCCCACCGCGCATGCAGGAGCAATAGCAATAGCAATAGCAGTTAGACTTATATACCGCTTCATAGGGCTTTCAGCCCTCTCTAAGCGGTTTACAGAGTCAGCATATTGCCCCCAACAACAATCCGGGTCCTCATTTTACCCACCTCAGAAGGATGGAAGGCTGAGTCAACCCTGAGCTGGTGAGATTTGAACAGCCGAACTGCAGAACTGCAGTCAGCTGAAGTAGCCTGCAGTGCTGCATTTAACCACTGCGCCACCTCAGCAACTCCCCACCGTGCTTGCGGGAGCAAATCCCATGTGCAGCAGGAGGGGGGGTTCACCCTCCCCAGGCTCAAGAAGGCTTTCCTGAAGCCTGGGGACGATGATAATGGTCCAACCAAAGTTCATTCCCCAATTTCTTGTTTGCCCACCCCAGGCTTCAGGAAAGCCTCCGGAGACCAGGAAGGGCGAAAAATGGCCCAACAAGCAAACTGGAAATTCAGGAATGAACTTTTGGTTAGGCTGTTGGGCCTGTTTTTCACCCTCTCTAAGCTCCGGAGGCTTTCTTGAAGCCTGGGGAGGGCAGAAACAGCCTCCCCCAGCCCTCCGGAAGGCTGAAAATTGGCTGGCCAGTGCACGCATGGGCGCTGGAGCTGAGGGCTGTTGAGGCCTGCCGTGCTGGTAAATATGGCTCCACATGTTGCCTGTGGCACACATGCCATAGTTTTGCCATCACAGCCCTACACCATTTCTGACATATGGCAGTCCAGTCTCTTCTTGAAAGATTCCAGTGCTTATAATGAGTTTTGATTTAGACTGGCATGGCCCAGCTTGATATGGTAGTTAAATGAATCTGGGTCTTTGTTTGAACTAGGAAGAATACACTAATTTCAGTTTTCCATCAGGGGAAAATAATTCTTCACAAGAGACTCCATATTGATAGCAGGAGTTGAAAGCTTACCTCCTATTAGCCAGAAGGAGGAAAAAATAGCACAGCACAGCACAGCAGGCTTACCCAAATGAGCTTTGATGATGGAAGTCCCATTATAACATAAGGCAAATTGTCCTGAGTTTAATGTAAGGCATGCAAAACACATTTTTACCATTCTAACTATACCCCTGTGTCATTATTCAACATATTTGCTTTGCCCCCCAAAATTCTGGCAATGTTTTATTGTTATCCAACCATTTAAAAAGAATTAGCTTGACCTATGATGTATTCCAGTCAAGTAGATCTATTTTTAATTGTTGCTATCACCACCAAGGGATGATGTTTGCCATTTGATGCCAACATATGAACACAAAGTCCTTTTTTTAACCTAATCAAGATCACTGATGATCATTTGCAATAGAAAATTGAAGACATATAAAGGAGCCTATATCCCCTCCCCCACTTTATATATTACTAGCTCGATACCCATGCTTCGCTATGAAACTATGTGATCGGGCTTGATAAATTGACACTTAAAGCAACACTAATGAGTAGTTAGGGTCGGGCTTGATAACTTAAAGCTTGAAAATTAATGTAGAATGTGTAACTTCTTAGCATCAGAGCATATTAATATACAGCAACTGGCAGTTGGCACAGAGTTCTTTTCAGGTGGGGAGGGGGAGTAGAATTTCTAACTCCTTAGCACCAGAGCGTGTTAATATAATACTGTATAATACAAATGATCTGATGGTCATTTCGACAAATCCTTTGTTAGCGAGCACCTAGAAGCCAAGAAGAACATACCTGCCAAGTTTCAAGTTTGTAGGCTTTGCAGTTCTGGAGATTTCATGATGATGTGTGACTGGTATTTGGCTTATATATATATATATATATATATATATATATATATATATATATATATATATATATATATATATATATATATATATATATATATATATATATATATATATATATACACACACACACACACATACATACATATATATATATATATATATATATATATATATATATATATATACATACACATACATATATATTTATATATATATATATATATTAGATTTTTACAACCCCTGGTAAGCCCCAATTATGGGAGGAAGCTAACTGCTTCCATCATCTGTCAATCGGCTCGTCACAAGAGTCCATCACGACAGAAACCCAATATTTTTACTGTTGCCTTTGTTATATATATATAGGTTCGATTCCCAAAAAAAAAAAAAAACTTGGGTATGGCTAGCTGATGAGAGCTAAATAGCTTGAAATAGATCTATACTAGTCTCCCTTTATTTATTTATCAGCATAAATATAACAAATGTAACACAAAAGGCAACAGTAAAAAATATTGGGTTTCTGTCTGGATGGACTCTTGTGACGAGCCTAATGACAGAGAGTGGAAGTGTGACCTTCCTCCCATACTTGGGCATACCAGGGGTTGTGACTTTAAGTATATATATATATATATATATATATATATATATATATATATATATATATATATATATATATATATATACATATACACACACACACACACACACACACACACACACACACACCTCACCCTGGCTGGCTGATAAGGAGTCGAGCTCTGTAGCTCAATGGTTAATACATCTGCCTAAGAGGCAATAGAGCACAGGTTCGATTCCCAACATGGGTATGGCTAGCTGATGAGAGCTAAATAGCTTGAAATAGATCTATACTAGTCTCCCTTTATTTATTTATCAGCATAAATATAACATATATATATATAAAAAACATTATTTACACTGCTTATGTCTTGATAAAAGAACCATCGTTGTTATTATAAGCAAAAGTACTGTAGGTATTATCTTACTGCAGAAAGTAAACAGATTAAGCTTTTTCTTAATATACTACTAGTGCTGATATTCCACCGTTGCACGAGTATTTATTTATAGGAGGGAAATGTCTGGACCGAAGGTAATTTCTGATGTTGGATTTTCCCCCTTACCAGAGGGAGCCCCCTTGTGGAGTACTGTGCAACAGTTACCATGGCATCTACACTGTGCTGTACAATAGAAGCCATTTTACAACAGTATAGTAGAAGCCATTGTAAGGCACAACAGGCTGCATCAAAACAGAACATACACCCCGAGGCAGCAGTAGTGGGATTCAAATAATTTAATAACCGGTTCTATGCCCTAATGATATCTTCCAACAACCAGTTCACCAAACTGCTCAGAAAGTTAACAACTGATTTTCCCGAAGTGGTGCGAACTGGCTGAATCCCACTACTGCCCAAGGGGTATTAGGGGTATCTTACCCCCACAGTATTTGTCTCCAGAGAGTAAGTCATCTGTGTACCAAGTTTGGTTGAAATTGCCCGAGGTGTTCTAGAGTTATGTTGGAACATACACACACAGAGCCATTTTTATATAGATAGTTAGATTGCTCCTAAGAATGAAGAGTTGCGAGAGGTTTGATTCTCCTTATCAAAATCAACCTAGTAGTGCATGTGTAAATAGCCTGCTGAAAGAAGCAATCTAAACATTACCTCAGGGTAACCGGCATAGTTGCAAAGGGAATGAGACAATTAATGCCTGGGCAGGCAATCTGGAGCCTCCAGGTATTTTGAGTAACAATTTCCCAAATTTACCATGTTAGTCAAACCTAGTGGGAGTTGAAATCGAAGCAGCTTAAGGGTAATGGATTTTCCCCCACTCCCTTTGCATATCTTCTCCAGCCAAATGCATCTCACAGTGGTTGCTGTGAGGGTAGAAAGGATAGGCAAAGAAATGGACAGGTGTGATAAGAATAACATAGATAAGGGTAAAGATTCCCCTCGCACATATGTGCTAGTTGTTCCTGACTCTGGGGGGGGGGGGGGGGGTGCTCATCTCAGTTTCAAAGCCGAAGAGCCAGTGCTGTCTGAAGACATCTCCGTGGTTATGAAGATGTCTCCTTCGGCGTTTAGTCATGTGGTCATGACTAAATGTCGAAGGCGCACAGAACGCTGTTACCTTCCCACCAAAGGTGGTTCCTATTTTTTTTTTACATGCTTTCAAACTGCTAGGTTGGCAGAAGCTGGGACAAGTAACGGGAGCTCACTCCATTACATGGTGCTAGGGATTCAAACCCCCGAACTGCCGACCTTCTGATCGACAAGCTCAGCGTCTTAGCCCCTGAGCCACCGCACCCAAGAATAACATATGACTCTGTTAAAAATGAAATGCTTTACCCACACAAAGGTTTTACAGAATTAGTTCTAGAGTGGAATTCGAACTGATGGGCCTTTGCAACAGGTAGTCCTTGACTTACAACAGCTCATTTAGTGACCGTTCAAAGTTACAGGCACTGAAAAAAGTGACATGGCCATTTTTCACACAACCGTTGCAGCATCCTCACACGCACATGATCAACATTCAGATGCTTGCCAACTGACTCATATGTATGACAGCTGCAGTGTCTTGGATCATGTGAGACCTTCTGTCAAGCAAAGCCACTGGGGAAGTCAGATTCACTTAACGACCATGTTACTAACTTAATAAATGCAGTGATTCACTTAACAACTGTGGCAAGAAAACGGGGCAAAGCTCGCCGAACAGATGTTTCCGTTAGCAACATAAATTTGGGAGCTCAGTTGTGGTCGTAACTTGAGGACTACCTGTACATGCGAACGTTCAGATCCTTTCACTGATCCCAAGAAAAACCACCCGATCAGTTATAAAATAGGCTGATCCTCTGAAAGCCCAAAGTTGCCTCTCCCTCTGCCCTCCACCCCATCCCTGCTTATTTTCAGGGTCAAATATTGTTGTCTTCCTTACCACAGAGCTGTAAGTGTGGCCGTCGGAGCCACAGACGGAGGCAAGCTGGGTCATGTGACAAGGTTTGCACAGGTTCTCCTTGTTTCCATGGAGTTTCACGGCAGGCTGTTTGATTCTGTGCCGGTGCGCCAGGCAGAGAGAAAAGAGAAAGAGCAATGCACATTAAAGCTTGGCTAAGACCAACATCTCTCCTTCTTGGGGGTGCAGGAAGTTAGCACCTACCCATCTCCTAGGAAAATGAGATAGTTTAGGACTGAAATGGTTAACCTTTTTAGGTTCGCCAAAACTGTTTTAGGAAATATTACAAGGACACAGTATTTCCCCTCGTGACCCAACAAAAGCGTGAACGTCAAAAGCGCGCCGACAAAACCGCAGCGCTAAAGCCGCGATGTCAAAAGCGCGCCGACAACAGCGCGCCGACAACAGCGCGCCGACAGAAGCGCGATTTAAGTTAAGGTAAGGTTTAGGTTTAGGTTTAGGTTTAGGGTTAGGGTTAGGGTTAGGGTTAGGGTTAGGGTTAGGGTTAGGGTTAGGGTTAGGTTTAGGGTTAGGGTTAGGTTTAGGGTTAGGTTTAGGGTTAGGTTTAGGGTTAGGTTTAGGGTTATTTTTAGGGTTATGTTACAGTGCGCTTCTGTCAGCGCGCTGTTGTCGGCGCGCTTCAGCGCTCATTCGTCGGCGTGGTTTTGTCACTGCGGTTTTGTCACCGCGGTTTAGTCAAGCGCGCTTTTGCCGTTCGCACATTTGTGGTGGAACCATTTCCCCTAAAAGGAAGGCAGAAACTCAGTCCCCCCATCTTTGTCAATGGGCCATTAAGGTCTGAGCCAGTCTATGCTACATAACAAAGATCTACCTCCTTCAGGCAGAGCCAAAGTAGGAATTGCTCAAAGCCTTTTCATTACATCATCATCCAGCAAGAGTCAACGAAGCTTGGGACTCAAAAAACGACCTACAAAGTTACCTCTGCATGGCCCCATGGAAGTCTGAAAACCAGTCAGAATACAAGCTCAAATTCAAAAGCCCAGAGGGGGCATAAAAACCAGGCACTCTCAGCATCTCCGCCCTTTTTCTTTGCCCAAGTTCTTCAAGCCATGTGATCCTGTTCATCAATAAACCTTCTTTCCAAGCAACTTCCATGAATCCAGTGTCTTTTCCCCCCACTTGGAACTGAACCCAGATGGACATTCCTTCCAACATGGGTTTTGGGAAGGTGAAATGCCCCCTAATTCACAGGCTGGAGGAGGAAGCTCCAGAAAGGGCACAGAGGATCATACTGCAATGTTAACACCCTTAAAGAGAAGTCATCAAGGTCTTTCCCCAACCCGGTGCTCTCCAGAGGTGTCACGAACACAGGTTTACAGATTCCCAACCAGCAAGCAAATGGGAATGATGAAGGCTGTTAATCTTGACACCTCCAAAGCTTGACTAATGTTGCCTCGTGGTCCTGAACAGAACTGACGCATATCAAGGGAAATGTTTCATAGCAGCAGTGAAAGATGACAGTTCATTTCTAAACTTTCAATCACATCAGAGGTGGGTTGCTCCCGGTTTTACTACCAGTTTGCTACACACGGGCTCACTTCGCTTGCCCATGTGTGCACAGTTCAATGTGAATTGGTCTTCACACATGCGCAAAACAATTTACAGTGAACTGCACACATGCATGCACTACAAAACACCATGCGTGCACAGTTCAATGTAAATTGGTCTTTGCACATGCGCAGAGCAATTTACAGTGAACTGCACATGCGTGTGCACTACTAAACAACATGCTGGCAACAGCAACCGGGGAACTGGTTCGGGGGTGTGGGCAGCCTGGGTCACTGTCACTGGTTCTGTGACTCAGGCCTAAATTCCACTACCAGTTCGGCTGAACCAGGCCGAATCAGGCGCAACCCACCTCTGAACCATATGATTTACCGTAATCATGGTGGAAATGATACCATGATGTCTTTAAGGAGAAAGAAAGTGGAAGTGAACTTTGTTGAATCAGTCCGGCAGGTCATGTGAAGAAGGCAGAAGGTGTTGCAGGGATCTAGAAGATGCCATGGGACAACTCACCGCAGGACAATCCAATGCTGCATTGTTTCATTCAGTGACTTTTATTATTGGTGACCATGTTTTTGTCAAAATAATTGTAATTCTTGTATTTCTGGACAGACTTTCTCAATTTTATTATTGGCCACGGTTCCGTTGAGTTTAATTTAACTTTTATGTTTGTTGAATTGTCCTGTGTTGATTTGTGCCATGGTGAGTTTCCCACGGCAAGTTGGCCACAGTGAGCTGCATGACAAATTGTCCCATTCTGTGTCTCAGCCATAGGTAAAGGTATGCAGCGCACATCTTTCTTTCTGACTTTCCTCCCCCTTAACTTTAAAAAGATACAAGATGAGAGGTTGGCATTCCTTTTATTTATTCAGGACAGGATGTGGCAATATCTTATTTCCTGTTCAGTAAAAGCGTGTGCGCTCCCAGATTCCACAGCATGGAAGACCAACAGCACTAGAGGGCCAACATCATTAAGACTTTTATCCAACAGAAGGAATAATTTTGAACTTCTTAGATTAGGGTCTCCCAATCTTGGTTCCTCAGATCTTAGGCATCAAAAGTACAACTTCCTACCCCCATGATGGCAAATCTGTGGCACGCGTGCCCAAAGTGGCACACAAAGTCATGTTGCACTGCACGAAAGCCGTCGCCCCAACTCAGCTCCACCGCACATGGATGCACACCTCCAACCAGTCATCTGATTTTTGGGTCTCTGCCGCCCATTCGTGGGGCACATATGGGAGTTGGACATGCATGTGGGAGATGCGTGCGCATGCGCGGGGGCAGGGAATTGTGCACGCATGCGTGGGGGCTGGGCGTCAAGGAGGCCCTCCCTGTGGCCCATTTTTGGTTCCAGGAGGCTGCAGGGAGGCCTACTAAGCCCAAAACAGGGTGCAGGGTGGTAGGGTGCCACCCTCCCCCCATGGCTCATTTTTGCTCCCAGGAGGCTGGGAAACAGCCCCAAAATAAAACAGGAGGTGGGGTCGCACACACATGGGCAGAAGGGCGGGTGCGTGTGACAGCGCTTTCAGCACATGATGACAAAAAGGTTAGCTATCACTGTCCTAGCACCTCTTCTAAGTCATCCAGGGGGGATGGGACCCAAAATATCAGTCCTCTGATTTGAGTTGGGAAGGGAAAGTTTAAGAGGCTTAAAATGTGGCATTTGATGTACTGTGCTAACTCTTGATCTGGCTAATACAGCTCTCTGAAGGATAATGAAATAGAAGTTCAACATCATCTATAAACCCAGAATTTATCCATCCTTCCATCCATCCATCACTTTTCTACCTTACCCCATCCAATAACAGTGCAACAACTGCTCTCTAATTTTGAACAAATAACAAAATCATCTAAAAAAACACCTTTAAACACTTCTCTCAATTTCCATTTAATATATAAGAAGTTGTTAAGTGTAAATAATTTTATATTTAAAAAACTACACTATATCTCTGGACAAATTCAATCTAATCCTCAAATCCCACGAACAAAAGCTGATTTTTCTCCTTGCCTTGATCAATGCTTTTCAACCTTCTGGAATCCATGGGACAATATCAGGGGTGGGTTCCTGCCAGTTCTAACCTTTCTATAGAAGAGGTTCCACAAATCTACCGTGCCGTTTAGAACCGGTTCCAGCTCCTTCCCCCCGCCCGTACGCACCACACTTGCCCTGCTCACCGCTCACTGATTGGCTGGCTCACCAATTGCTCTGCCCACCTCTAAGAGTATTATCTAAATCTTAAAGTCTTAAAGCTGTCAAATTTGAACACCCCTGGGGTTTTTTTCCTAAAGGGTTAGGAGTGCAAAGGTCTTGAAAGACTTGCGTGCTTCAAATACCAGAGTTTCTGAGCCAACACTTTGGTTGCTAAGCAAGAGCGTTGTTAAGTGAGTTTCATCACATTTTACAAGTTGGCCATGCCCACCCAGTCACATGACTGCCAAGCCACTCCCTATGGCCAGCAAGCCACTCCCACAAAGCAGGCCACACCTACAGAAGAGGTTCCAAAAAAATTTTGTATCCCACCACTAGACAATATGTAAGATAGCAGGAGTACTTTGGTACACCAGAAAATTATTAATTGTATATATGCATTTTTAAATCAGCAAGATACAGTTCAGGAGGAAGGATTGTCTGCAATATCTCCATATTGAACATATGGATTATACAAATATGCATACTACAAAATTAAAAAATACCCTGTTTCCCTGAAAATAAGACCTCTCCAGATAATAAGCCCAATCAGGTTTTTGAGTGCATGGGCTAAAATAAGCTCTCCCTGAAAATACTGCAACACAGCAGCAGCCATGAGGTGACCACACTCACCGCCTCCTGTACCTCAAAAATAATAAGACCTCCCTGAAAATAAGGCCAAGCGCTTATTTCTGGAATCAAAAGAAAATAAGACCCTGTCTTATTTTCAGGGAAACATGGTAATAATAACACGAGACAAAAATCTCCTGGCATACCAAAAACAAGCCCATGGCACATTTGTGTGCTGCAACACATAGATTGAGAACCACTGATCTAGAATATTATATGAAGGATTTGGTTATTTCTGCCCTGAATATCAGTAACTCCACTGTCTCTATAAATCCAACTGGCCTTAAAATATTTGATTACAGGTAGTCCTCAATATCCGACCACAACTGAGTCCAACATTTCTGTTGCTAAGCCAGACAGTTGTTAGGTGAGTTTTGCCCCATTTTATGAGGTTACTTGTCACAGTTGTTACTGTGCTTGTTAAATTGGTAACACGGTTGTTAAGTGAATTTGGCTTCCCCATCGACATTGCTTGCCAGAAGGTCACAAAAGGGGATCACATCTGCAATTGTCATAAATGTGAGTCAGTTGCCAAGCAGCTGAATTTTGATCATATGACCATGAGGCAGCCGCAATGGCCATAAGTGTTGAAAACGGTTGTAAGACACCTTTTCAGTGCTGTTGTAACTTCGAACGATCACCAAATGAATTGTTGTAAGTCGAGGACTATCTGTATATCAAAAAAATATCTGAATAACCAAATCACTCAATCAGGAATTAATGTATAACTTAATGGACTCCTTACCGGTGCTCCAGTTTTTTGCGACTGATACACATGGCCCTTTGGTAACCCTGGGCAATGCACACCTTATGCCGGCTGCATTTGATCTTCTGGCAAGGGTCTTTTGTGGTGTCCAGACCTAAAGCAAGAGGCAAAGAGAACATGCGTTATCTTACACTAAATCATCTTCCCTGAGTCTTTATGCAGCCCGGGCTCAGGTTAATGCTGCAGCTCAGGACCCCCGACAGCACTCCAAAATTTGGGGTAGCTGGTGAAGTATTTTAAGTCAGATTCGGGTTAATGTCAGGGTTCCAAATAGGATCCAAAAGTAAATCAGAGTCCAAGGCAAAGTATTGCTCAAAGTTCCAATTTATTAAGAGAGTCATGTTGGCACATCTGGGAAAACCCGAATCTGGAAGCTTCCCGGTTTTCCTCACCTAGCTGAAAGTTCTAGATCCTGCCTGCACACCCACGTCCATCACATGGTCCAATCTCCCACTGCCATGCTAGCAGTTCTACCCATCCAGTTCAGGTCAGGTGCCGAGGTGCAGAAACAAAGGATGACCTTGGCTTTCTATAAAGAATTTTGTTATGGCTACATAGCATCTAACTCCTACAATCCCCCCTCCCATTTTCCCACAATAGAAAAAGGCCTAGTAGAATAATAGAAAGTGTGGCAGGCCAAAGATCCAAAAGAAAGCTGCAGGCCTGACAATGAGTTTGGGATCCAAAATATCACTCGCCGTAACAGAATAACTGAGTTAGGAGGGATCTTGGAGGTCTTCTACTCTGTTTCCCCAGAAATAAGACCTCCTCAGATAATAAGCCCTATTGAGCTTTTGAGCACATGCACTAAAATAAGCCCCCTTCTGAAAATAAGCCCTCCCTGAAAATATTGCAACCCAGAAGCAGCCATGAGATGACCACACTTTCTGCCTCCTGCACCTCAAAAATAATAAGACCTCCCCAAAAATAAGGCCAAGCACTTATTTCAGGGGTCAAAAGAAAATAAGACCGTTTCTTATTTTGGGGAAAATGCGGTAGTCCAATCCCTTGCTCAGGTAGGAAACTCTACCATTTCAGACAAATGGTTGTCCAGATTCATCTTAAAAGCCTCCAGTGTTGGAAACATCTGGAGGCAAGTCATTCCATTGATTAATTGTTCTCATTCTTAGGAAATTCCTACTTAGTTCTACATTGGTCCTCTCCTTGATTAGTTTCATAGCTCCACTGCTTCTCGTTGTATTTCAGGTGCTTTGAAGAATAAGTTGACCTGCTTAATCTTCCCTGGAGTACCTTCACCTACACCAGTGATGGCGAACCTTTTAGAGACCGAGTACCCAAACTCAACCCAAAACCCACTTATTTATTGCAAAGAGCCAACCGGCAATTTAATTTGAATAATGAGGTTTTACTACCTAAAATAATGATAAACAAGGCAGAGTTCAGCTAATTGTTCCAAGAAAAAGTGATAAATGCACTTTTATGCCCCTTCATTTTTCCTGCTTGTGAAATATTACGTTTAGCAACAATAAAAAGGAAAAATGTTTGTAGTATCATTTCTCTCTTTCCCTTCCTCTCTCTTTCCCTCCCTCTCTTTCTCTCCCTCTCTCTTTCCCTCTCTCTCTCTTTTTCCCTCTCTTTCCCTCCCTCTCTCTTTCTCTCTTTCCCTCCCTCTCTCTTTCCTTCTCTCTCTCTCTTTCTCTCCCTCTCTCTTTCCCTCCCTCTCTTTCTCTCTCTTTCCATCCCTCTTTCTTTCCTTCCCTCCCTCCCTCCCCCCCTCTCTCCCCCCTGCGGGAGAAACGTGATGGAGCTGGGCTGGGGCGACGGCACGCATGCCCACAGAGAGGGCTCTGGAACGCATGCCATAGGTCACCACCACTAACTTAGACTCTAATCTAACATACTGTAGGCAATCCCAGTTAATAGTGCAGTGCTGTTTTATACAACAATCTCAGGAACTAGAAGTCACCTCATGATTTGTTTTAAAAGCAGTCTGATTGTCAATTTTGTTTTCTTTTTCTAATACCCTGGCTGCCATTTATAATCTTGAAATGATGTACCCACATTTATTCATGTGTTGAATTTATATTCTGATCCTATTTCAATATAAGCTAAAATGCTGTGAAAGGAATTGCATTTGTTCAGTGTAGGAGATCTCAAGGACTTGTATTCGCTAGCTGAGTGCACCTCTGAATATTTGATTAATAGGTAAATAAGTGGATCCACATCCTTACATGGAGATGCTCACTTACAAGTCGAAAGGTTCCTTGGTTTTGCAAAGGGCATATATCTGCAAACCACTGTTTCTCAAACTTGGGAACCTTAAGATGCGTGGACTCCAAAACCCAGAATTCCCCAGGCAGCAAATGGCCAAGTTCCACCAGTGTCAGCTGCCACCTTATGCTTGCTTGTGCTTCACTACCACTTGGTGACAATCTTCCATGAACTCTGGGGAGAGTGGGTAGGAGGAGGAATGCTTGGGGGGAAAATGAAAGTAAATGCTGCATCTCCCCAAGAAACTGACAGCTGCTTACCAATCTATGTTTGAACTGACAATTCAAAAAACATCTTGTTGAAACTGATTGGCCATGGGCAGGTAGCATTTTTTACTACCGTTTCGGGAGAACTTGCCTGAACCAATAGCATTTCACCCTGGTTATGGGGGGGATCAGTGATGGGAGGCTGAATTTAAGAGATTTTGGTGCACAATTCACAGTTCTGGCTATGCATTGCTGCAATACATTGACTTCTAATAAAAGTATGCTTTTCTCAGCAAACAGAGCCAATTTCTATTTAAAGGTGTAAGTGGTGGCAGGTCTGACAACCAGAATTAATGAAAACAACTTATATTGTTTCCCATCTTCAATCATAACACATTTTGTAGTTTGGATTAAAAAAAGAAACATAACTATGGATAAAAGCCAAACCACCTGGAGCATGGTCACGAACATCTGAATCTGGATCAGAGACATTTAGGCTCAAAATTTAAGCACTGTAAGTAATCATAATACTCGATCTAGAAATGTAAGAAATTTCCCCATTTGCTCTGATCCAGCAAGCCAGACCGATCTGTTTATCAGAGGTCTCCCAAAGGTACGTAGCCACTGACTGAGTGGACATATTTGCCATAGAATGATAGTGCTTATTCATAATATCATATTGTACTGACAGCACAAATCTCTTGAGGTGAACCGGTAATCCTAATTTGCAGGGCCTCCAGTTACATATTACTAATTGCCTGCAATAATTGCTAGATTTGGATGGCAAACAACACTCAGATCTAGCTTTTAGACTTCCCAATTTCATTGGCAAAATAAATGAATCTGTGAGTTGGTAGCCAGCAAACATTACAGGCAGAGAAAGGCTGTCAGGCAGATGCTCTCGCACAATTTTCTGAAGCTGAGGGAAAAAAACACCATCACCCTAATATTCCAGGAAAGTCAAGAGGTGCTTTAGATTGAACTGAATCACCCAAGATGATGAAAGGTTAGCGATTGAATACTTCCTCTTCAATTTTGCCTTGGAAGTTTCTTTTTCAAAAAATGTCAACATCTCAGCTATCAAGTCTGTCAATGCCGGTAATTGATGAGCCTAGACATTCTCACTGTTTAAATAGATGAATCTGCTTTCTAGTAAGATAAACCCTGATCTGTCTAGCTCAGTAAGGTCTTTCTACAGTAGCTTCCCTTACCTAATAGGTACCTGGATGGAATACAGCTACCATTATCCCCAGCACCATAGTCATAGCTATCTAGGAATTTAGTTAGCCAGTCAGCAAAGACTTCTGCAGTTATACAGTATTGGACTTGATGGGCAGATTATGGTATTCCACTTTATTGGGCACTTTCAAAACCGTTTAGAAGCAATCAATTATTCCTCTGACTCTGCCATATAAATCAAGAATTAACAGAAGATGAAGCTATCATCTACAACATCTAGAAGGCACCAGAAGATAAGGAGTCATTTTTCTCCTTTTCTTCAGATGTCTTAAAAATCAACCTTGCCTCAAGCAATTTCAACCAAACTTGGCACACAGATGACTTACTGTCTGTAAAAAAATTATTGTGTGTGTGTTCTGTTAAGATACAGCCTGTTGTGCCTTAAAATGGCTTCTACTGTACTGCCTTAAAATGGCTTCTGCTGTACAGTGCAGTGGAGTTGCCATGGTAACAGCTTCACAGTACTCCACAAGGGGGCTCCTTTGGTAAGGGGGGAAATCCAATATTAGAAATTACGCTTCTGGAAGCACAGGGAAAATCTTTTTAACTAATTTAATTGTCTCCAAAATCAGGGCTCGGGGAGAAGTTGCTCTTGCCATTGCCTCTTCAGGCGTTGTGGCAACGTTCATGGAAGGAGGGAGGGCAGCCCATTCCGCACTTACATTGCCACTTGACATCGCCATTCTTGTCTAATACAGGATTGAGAGAAATAAATACCAGGGCAATGCCGGGTTATAAGCTAGTATTAAATAAAGAAAAAAAATACCTATTAAAAATTACTGAAATGTTTGTACAGTCTTCCAACTTACAGGACCAAAATGGTAGCAGTCAGATATTAAATTTCAATGGTGCTGATAAACTTTATGAAAGCTGCACCTGCCAACTGTTACCCAGACATGGTTATAATGACTACTCCAGTGAGGTTTATATGAGACTAATCCTGAAGAGCAGACAGAAGGTTCAACTGATATAACAGTTAGCATCTTACTTGCTAAGGCTGTGATGGCAAACCTATGGTACATGTGCCACAAGTGGCACGGAGCGCCCTTTCTGTGGGCATGTGAGCCATTGCCCCAGTTCAGCTCTCCCATGCATACGTATGTGCATCCCGCCAGCCAGCTGATGATCAGGTCTCTGCCGTGCATGTGCAGGGGGCAGGTTCCACCACAAAACCGTGTTCGACTAAAGCGCGGTCGATGAAACCGTGTAGCTGACGTCATCACAGCGCAGAGACAGAAGCACGCTGTAAACGCTAAACCTAAAATTAACCCCTAAACCTAACCCCCCTAAACCTAATCCTAAACCTAACCCTAACCCTTAACCTAACCCTAAACCTAACCCTAAAGCTAACCCTAAACCTAACCCTTACCTTAAGTTGAATCAGCTTGCTTTCAAAGCGCTATTTAAAGCGCCCTTCTTTCTCCGCGCTCGCTGTTGTCGCCCTGTTGATGACATCAGCGATGCGGTTTAATCGGGCGTGCTTTAGTCGAACGCGGTTTGGTCGTGCCACGCAGGGGGCATGCTGGGGGGGAACACACGCATGTGTGGGGGCATGCAGGGGTGTGCTAAGGGATACCCAGTGTTGTGACTATGTCCTTCCCAATACAGATAGTCCTTGACGTACGACCACAACTGAATCCAAAATTTCTTTTGCTAAGTGAGACAGGTGTTAAGTGAGTTTTGCCTCATTTTACAACCTTTCTTGCCCCGTTGGTTAAAGGAATCCCTGCAGTTGTTCAATTAGTAACACAGTTTTTCAATCCTACCCCTGTTTATGAGCTCCAGAACCAGAACAGAGCCAGCAAAATTACACTGCATAGGCCAGTGATGGCGAACCTATTTTGGCTCGCATGCCATAAGTGGGAGGAGCGCAGGGAGGGGGGTCGTGTGCAGGACGTGCGGCACCCATAATGCAATGCGTGACCCCCAATGCGCATGCACACACTATAGGCGCGACCCCCCCCCCATTTTTCACATGTTTTTTTCGCCCTCCCCAGGCTCCAGAGGCTTTATAGGAGCCTGGGGAAGGCAAAAACAGCCTCCCCCACCCCACCCCCTCCGGAGGCTTCAGGAACCTTCAGGAGACTTCCCTGAAGCCTCCGGAGCAGTCAAAACAACCTTCCGAGCAAAGCGGACGTCACTTCCAGTTTGCTCGGAGGGTAATTTTGAGCGCTCCGAAGGCTTCAGGGACCTTCAGGAGGCTTCCCTGAAGCCTCCGGAGCAGTGAAAACCACCCTCCGAGCAAAGTGGAAGTCACTTCCAGTTTGCTCGGAGGGTTGTTTTGAGCGCTCCGAAGGCTTCAGGAATGTTCAGGAAGCTTCCCTGAAGCCTCTGGAGCAGTCAAAATGACCCTCCGAGCAAAGCAGAAGTCCGTTCCCAAACTTCCGGTTTGCCCGTAGGGCCATTTTTTTTGCGCTCCAGAGGCTTCAGGAAAGCTCATGAAGTCTCCGGGGGGGCCTCTGGTGGGGGGGAGGCTCATTTCACCCTCCCCAGGCTCCTATAAAGCTTCTGGAGCCTGCGGAGGGCAAAAAATGGGTGAACTCAGCTGGCCAGCGCACACATGCCGCTGTCCAGCTGATGGGACAGCGCCTTGTGTGCCCTGACAAATGGGTCCGCGTGCCACCTGTGGCACGCGTGCCATAGGTTCGCCATCACTAGCATAGGCAAACCTTTCCTGTTGGCCTGGTAGATAGCAACAGTTTGGCTAAGCCACTCTAACCCATCAGTGCTTAAGAGGTCTTTTCTCTTTTGGTGGGACCCGAGATACTTCTATAATGGAGAAACTTGCTTTTTCAGTTCTTTTTTCTCTTCCTTTCTTTTGAAGGACAAAGACTGGAACTTTGGAGATTTCCCGATACGATGGACTGGTTTAATTAGTTTAACTTATGCTTGGTTGTAGGGGACGCAGTGGCTCAGTGGCTAAGACGCTGAGCTTGTCCATCAGAAAGGTCAGCAGTTTGGCAGTTCAAATCCCTAGCGCCATGTAACAGAGTGAGCTCCCGTTACTTGTCCCAGCTTCTGCCAACCGAGCAGTTCTAAAGCATGTAAAAATGAAAGTAGCAAAATAGGGACCACTTTTGGTGGGAAGGTAACAGTGCTCCATGCGCCTTCGACATTTAGTCATGCCAGCCACATGACCACGGAGACGTCTTGAGATAGTGCTGGCTCTTCGGCTTTGAAACGGAGATGAGCACCGTCCCCTAGAGTCTGGAACGACTAGCACATATGTGCGAAGGGAACCTTTACCTTTTTATTCTGGGTTGTGTTTTTTTGGGGCTAAATGTAACCTCCTGGGAATTAACCAGTTAGGTCAATATGAACTCATTTTCACTGGAACCGAGTTTTGTCCAAATTTCAGGCAATAATGAATTCTTTTCAAACAACAGACAGTTATTTATTTGATTAAACTGTCTGAAGAGTATTGACTTATCAATAAAGTAAGCTTCATCACGAACAAATTTGTTTTCGGTCTTGAAAATCTTTGTTTTTGCCATTTAGCAGACATTCCACCTTACTAAACACCTGCTCCACCAAAAAAATAAAATCAGTGTCTTACTGCAGCCCAGCCACATTTAACAAACAAAGACTAGCACTTCCAATTGTACAATAATCTAACAGGGAGTAATCCCCATTAAAAACAACAGGGCTTCCTTTTGAATAGACCTGTATAGGATTGCACTGCAGTTAATTAAAACCTGGAACACAATCCAAATTCATTCAGAACATAACTATGAACATGGACAGCCAAGTCTATTGAATTCCAGATCAGGGGAAGAAACAGTAAAAATAACCGGTGCTCAATTCCCAATTCAATCATTTTGAGGATTCACAATAGCAGTTAGATTGTATATGGATGGAAGTTGTAACAGTTGGAATTCTGGAGTTCAAAACGCAATGTAAATGCACAAAGGACTTTTTATTGTTGTTTATAGCAAGTCCTAAGTACAAATATTCAACAGCATATTGTTAAAGGGCACTATAGTTAAATTAACACAGGGAAATCTATGTTGTAATATATGTTATACAACAAGACTTTTTCCGAGACAATTGGAAAAAGAAACGGAACGCTGATCTATTACTAGAAAATATACAACCACAAAGGATATTCAAGAGAGATGGATTTTAACTATAGAGAAGAAAAATTGGAATCCATTCTTGACTCCTGGCACTCGATGTGTCCTAATATTTAAACTGGCTCTTTTCCAAAAGAGAAAGATCAAACTTTAAAGATAAAAAGGAAAATAATAGCCTTCATCCACAAGAAATGTTACAATTTGTAAAGTGCATTCATAGCTGATAAAGGAAAGCAGAACATTTTTCTTTACATTTGCCTGTATGATCATCCTGGCATGCAGTTATTTTCAAATGTTTACAGAATGGATAACAAGCAAATGAGATGAACCATTTCAGTTCAATTTCTCCTCGTTCTCAGCAATTTGCAGAAAAACCTTTTTTCCAAGCAACTTCAGCCATTCTTTTTTTGGCGGTACCAACACTAAAAAAAAATAAGCACTATAAAAAGGGAATAAAAATTACCCTCATCTACTGGCTGATTATCCTCCCAGCTCTTGATGTAGTCATCCTGTTAGAGAGAAGGAAAAAAAGACAAGTTAACTGTTAGACCATAGAAAATGCCAGCAATAAAAAAACCTTGTTATTTAGAATGCCAGGGAAATCCAAAGTGTTCCTCAATCTTGGTGTTGTGGCCCGCCAGTGGCCAACAGAGCTGGCAGCAGATTCAGGTAGTGAGGAGGCTGGGGAGGAACATGGGCCAGTCCTGGAGTCTGGGGAAGGCTCTGATGAGGGCTCTGTGTCGGAGGCAGAGAGGGGACCAGAGGCGTATACCATTTATCAGTTGCCTTCAGAGTCAAAGGTCAGTGAGGCAGATGAACAGCTGGAGCCTGTTCCCAGTGTGCACATGGGCAGAGTTGTCAGATGAAGGGAACAGCTAAAGAACAGGGATCGACTTGGGAGTAAGGCCACAGATGGACGATGAATGGCCCCTCCCACAGGGAATAAAAGAGGAGCGAAAGGGGAATGGAGTTTGCAGGAGACAATTAGTTCACTCAATTTTTGTCTGGACAAGGAGTTTGCTTCATGGTCTTGGGAAGCCTCAGTCAGAACACTTTGGCACAGCATTATAGGACTCGAAGTAGGGGGAAATCTCTAGTTTTAACATATCCAAATTAATGTTCCTTCTAATGCAATTTATCCCAATTCAGTAATTGGGATAAATTGCATTAGAAGGAACATTAATTCAGAGGGTGAAATATCTGACATAGATAGCCCTTGACCCCACTTGGCAACTGACTCATATTTATGACAGTTGCCGTGTCCCATGGTCATGTGATTCCCGCTTTTGCGGCCTTCTGACAAGCAAACTAAAAAGGGAAGCCAGCTTCACTTAATAACCATGTTACTAACTTGACAACTGTTGTGATTCCCTTAACGACCGTGGCAAAAAAGGTCACAAAATGGGGCAAAATTCACTTAGCAACTGTCTTGCTTAGCAACAGGAATTTTGAGCTCAATTGTGGTCATAAGCCAAGGACTATCTTTACTTTCTTGATAGACCTCATTCCAGAAGGTTTCAGTTGGATCTAATTTTTTTTGCACAAGAAGAACATAAAGGAGATTTTTTAAAAACTGCACAAAGAAAAAGAAATGGACAAAATCTAACTCAGGGAATCTGGGTTCAATTAAAATGTTTAAGCCAGGAGTTCTAGAACATCAGGCTGTATCCTCATCCCTCTTATAATTTTTAATGAGACTTTCCCAAAGTGCCAAGTCACAAAACAAAATAACAAT
Source organism: Thamnophis elegans (assembly GCF_009769535.1). Classification (NCBI taxonomy): domain Eukaryota; kingdom Metazoa; phylum Chordata; class Lepidosauria; order Squamata; family Natricidae; genus Thamnophis; species Thamnophis elegans. The sequence goes on from NC_045555.1 coordinate 37,323,136, forward strand.
CCATTGAAAATCAATCCAACATTTTCTGGTTTAAAAGTCTTGTGCAATTAAAGATAAACATGCTCACTCAGCCAGAAGAACAAAATTAAAATAATTTAGTGATACGGCCCTTGGGGTACAGGATCACCACTCTGTTTCATTGCAATCTCAGCAATCTTTCTTTTTTTGCTGAAGCTTAAAATTGATCGACGTGATACTTTTTGGAACATTGCTGGGTTTTTCTCTCCTCAATTTTCACATGATACCGTGATCCTGTGTAGTAAAAATCCACATTTCCTAATTTGATTTCTAGATCAGGGGTGTCAAACTCAAGGTCCGGGATGGGAGGTGGGGTGCTTAGATCTGGCCTGCAGGGCTGCCCTGGAAACACCAAAGGAACAGCCTGCAGTGTGACTGCTCCGTTTTTGGATGCCCTCCCACATGTGGCCCTCCCGAGCTCTGTTTTCACTGGCAGAGCGTCGCAGGAGGCCGGCGTAGCCGAAAATGGAACTTGAGAGCCCGTTTTCACTGGTAGAGGCACCGCAGACCACCACAGGTGCCCCCAACAGGGATGTTGAGCTGCTCATGCCCACCCTAGCCACGCCCACCCTAGCCCCCCGAGGTCAAACACAACCATGATGTGGCACTCAGTGAAATTGAGTTTGACACCCCTGTTCTAGATGATGGAAACTGATAACTTTGTCCATGGTGGTTAACAGTTTTACTAGTCTACTGGTAAAAGGAGACAATTGTCAATCAGTGAAGGACAGCCAAAAACATGCAAAGAAATGCTTGCGGGATGTTATTTGCAAGGGATCTGCGCCAACTTGTAGATCAAGCCCCAGTCTACGAGGATCTTTTGATTTACACTTAACATACTGACAGCATTGTCAGCCGGGAATGTATTTTAAGACAACCAGGCACTACAACAAAAATGCTAACGTAAACCAGTGAGGAACTTGCAACGAGAAACCTGGATCGAGAAAATGATCACAGAGACAAACGGTTGTCTGAAACGAAAAAGCTGCATGTCATCTCCGGCTGTTCCCTACATGACATGTCATAATATTCATCGCTGTTTGCTTTTGTAAGCGAGATGTGGCGATGTCTGCACTGGTTTTCATGCCGTCTTAAGGGTTAGGATCGAAAACAAAGGGAAGCGATGATGTCTAAAATAAGCTTTCTTTGCAATGACTCAAAGGCGGCATTTCTGCCAAGCACCTTTTTCCCTTGAAAGGGATGAGGTGGGAGAAGGAGGTGGGTGGACTCGAGTATAAAGAGTCAGAAACCTCTGACTCCAGGATGCAGCTTCTTTAAGGGAAGATGACAAGGTGCTGCACATCGCTCTTCATTTCTCCTGCCAATCTTTAAAAATTAGAGGCTGGCTTGGAGAGAGAAGTTATTTCTTCCCATCCAAACGGCTTTTGGGGAAGTGTCAAAATTGCTGCGTCTCACAAGGAGTGGATAGAAAGGAAATAGCAAGAGCTGACTTACGTCTGTGAATGGGCTGTGGGGATGATTTGGACACACAGCACAAAAACTTTCAGCAATTTGTGCTTTATCAGAATTTATAGGCAACTAGCTGATAACCCGGCGTTGCCTGAATATTTATCTATAGGGGGAAAATGTCCAAACCAAACATAATTTCTAATGTTGGATTTTCCCCCTTACCAGAGGGAGCCCCCTTGTGGAGTACTGTGAAGCCATTACCCATGGCAACTCCATTGCACTGCACAGTAGAAGCCATTTTACGGCAGTACAGTAGAAACCATTTAAAGGCACAACAGGCTGCATCTTAACAGAACACACACCCCAAAGGGTGTTAAGGGTATTTTACCCCCACAGTAAGTCATCTGTGTACCAAGTTAGGTTGAAATTGAATGTGTGTGCGCATGCACACACACACACACACATTTATATGTATTTTGGGGGGTATAAGATGCACCAGAGTATAAGACGCACCAAGATTTTGAAGAGATAAATTTAAAAAAAGTTTTTGCACTCTGCAGACCTCCCAAACCCTCTGCACACCTTTTTTTTTAAAAAAATGGGGCATGCAGAGTTTGAGAGGCCTGCAAAGTGCTCCTGGGGGTTGGGGGAGAAACGAGCAAAAAAGGCCCATTTTTTGCTCATTTTTGCCCTCCCCAGCCCCCAGGAGCACTTTGCAGGCCTCCCAAACCCTCTGTACATCTATTTTTGTGAAGGGCACAGGGTTTCAGGAGGCCAAAAATGTTGTATTCATTGTATAAGACGCAGCCAGATTTTCACCCTCTTTTTTGTGGGGAATAGGTGCATCTTATACTCCAAAAATACATTATATATAGATCTACAGCAGGTGGGAGGGTCTGGTCCATTTTTCGTGGACCATGTCCCACCACTGAGAATGACCTTTAAAAGCAACCTAATCCAAAGCACTGTGTTAGAGATGACAAAAGAAAGGAAAATGGTACAGGACTGATGAAATGAAAAGTTGATTTTAAAAAAATCTATACTGACCTCCACCTCCTGGAAAATTCAGACCACATCAGAAGGGCAGCAGAAAGAGAGAGAGAGAAAGAGAAGTAAAATAAAAACAAAAACCAACTCTTTGTGCACAAAAAAGCAATGGTTATAATGCATACCAGCAGGGCAGAGAAAGCGACTGTTGTTTCTACAGCATATCTTTCTATTAACATCAGAATTCAGTCTCCATAAATGTTGTTTTATTAACCATTCTGCTGGGGTCGTTTTTATGGGGCCACCCGGAATCATGAATTTGAGATGGACAGCCGTGTAAATTGAAATAATCAATCAATAAATAAAGGTTTGCTTTGATTTGTTTGTGCAGTTGAAGTGCATAAAGTCATTTGTAACAACAGCAGTGGGGTCTTGGGAGTCGAAAGGAATATTAATCAAAACCAGGACATTGGTTAAACAGCAACAACTTTCCTCCAGAGGTTTTCTCATGCCTTTGGGGCGTGAAGTACGGTGTCCCAGCAGGCTCTTCTGGAGTTGCACAATATATTTCATTCTCTGACAGTCCCAATAATGTGTACACTTGCTTATTTCTCCCTTTTCCTTTGCAAGTAAAACTGAAGCATTGCAGTACCAGCTTGATTTACTGCATGAGGAAACAGACATCAGATTGTAATGTATGTATTGCATAATCTCTGAACAGGCTTTACCTGTATAAATAATTGTATACAGGGGAATAGGACTCACCCATTTTCCCCCAGTAAACTTTTCAGCTCCCCTACGAAACCTTGTGATCGAGCTTGATAAATTGACACTTACAGCTTGAAAATTAATGAGTCATTATGATTGGCCTCTCCTCTCCCCTTCTCTCCCTCAGGCTTGCCCCACAGAGGCCTCTCCTATCTTATCCCCTTCTCTCCCTCGGGCTACGTCCCTAATGTCAGAGCATTTTTCAGGTGGGGTGGGGGAGTAGAATGTCTAAACTGCCAGCTCGCAAGCTAAATGAGTCACACATTGGCCACGTCCATGCCCAAGTGGCAGTTGGAACAGAGTTCTTTTCAGGTGGGGAGGGGGAGTAGAACGTCTAACACTTTAACATCAGAGTGTGTTAATAATAATATAAGAAATACTAGTGATCTGATGGTCATTTTGAAAACCCCTTTCTTAGTGAGCACCTAGAAGCCAAGAGGAACATACATGCCAAATTTCAAGTTTGTAGGCTTTATGCTTCTGGAGATTGTGATGATGCGTGAGTGGTATTTTACATGTGGTTGTGTGTGTGTGTTTATTCAGATGACAAAAGTTATCTATATACATACATACATACATATTTATTTATTTATCAGCACAAATACAACAAAATGTAACAAAAAGGCAACAGTAAAAATATTGGGTTTCTGCCTGGATGGTCTCTTGTGACGAGCCGAAGGACAGAGAGTGGAAGTGGTGATCTTCCTCCCATATTTGGGCATACCGGGGGTTGTAATTATCTAATAGATACCTTTCACCCTGGCTTCGCTGATAATGGATAAGAGCCTGTGGCCTAATGGCTAAGATGTTTGCCTAGTATGTAATATAGCCCAGGTTCAAATCCCAGTAAGGGTATGGCTAGCTGATGAGAGCTAAATAGCTTGAAATAGATCTATACTAGTCTCCCTTTATTTATTTATCAGCACAAATACAACAAAACATATATATATATATATATATATATATATATATATATATATATATATATGTGTGTGTGTGTGTGTGTGTGTGTGTGTGTGTGTGTGTGTGTGTGCGTGTGTGTGTGTGTGTGTGTGTGTGTGTGTGTTATATTTATGCTGATAAATAAATAAAGGGAGACTAGTATAGATCTATTTCAAGCTATTTAGCTCTCATCAGCTAGCCATACCCTATGTTGGGAATCGAACCTGTGCTCTATTGCCTCTCAGGCAGATGTGTTAACCATTGAGCTACAAGGCTCAACTCCTTATCAGCCAGCCAGGGTGAGAGGTATATATTTAAAGTCACAACCCCTGGTATGCCCAAATATGGGAGGAAGGTCACACTTCCACTCTCTGTCTTCGGCTCGTCACAAGAGACCATCCAGACAGAAACCCAATATTTTTTTACTGTTATTTATTTATAACAGGAAGTGTGACCTTCCTCCCATATTTGGGCATACCAGGGGTTGTGACTTTAAATATATACCTCTCACCCTGGCTGGCTGATAAGGAGTCGAGCCTTGTAGCTCAATGGTTAACACATCTGCCTGAGAGGCAATAGAGCACAGGTTCGATTCCCAACATAGGGTATGGCTAGCTGATGAGAGCTAAATAGCTTGAAATAGATCTATACTAGTCTCCCTTTATTTATTTATCAGCATAAATATAACAAATGTAACAAAAAAGGCAACAGTAAAAAAATATTGGGTTTCTGTCTGGATGGTCTCTTGTGACGAGCCGAAGACAGAGAGTGGAAGTGTGACCTTCCTCCCATATTTGGGCATACCAGGGGTTGTGACTTTAATATATATATATATATGTATGTATGTATGTATGTATGTATGTATGTATGTATGCATGCATGCATGCATGTATGTATACACACACACACACACACACACACACATACATACACATATACACACACACACATATGTGTGTGTGTGTGTGTATTCTTTGGTATTACTCCTATCTTCAGGTAGTTCTCAATTTACAACAGGTTGCTTAGCAACTATTTGAAGTCCCAACAGACCCTCCCCAAGCTACTTATTAACCAGTTTTGAAGTTCAACATTGGTCTCCCAGCAGTCATGTGATCGGATTTTGGGTAACTGGTCTCAATATATGACCTTTTGCAGTGCCCGACAGTCACATGAACACAATTTACAACAAAGTGACACTTACTTCCACTTTCTGGCAAAAAAAAAACCAATGCCCTATAGGGAACAAAGGATTCAACAAATGACTGCCATGTTAACTTAATGACCACTGCAAAAAAAGGTCGTAAAATCAGGTCTGATCCACTTTAGGATAGTCTTGATGCATGACTATAATTGCTAGGCTCAACTAGGGTCATAACTTAAGGACTATCTCTATCCACTCCAGTCACACTTCCTCTTTTGTTCTGTAGAAATTAATATCTATACTGCTATTCGAAGAACTGGTCAATTAGAAAAGAATAGCTATTAGGCTACAGCAAGATCAGCAGCTGTTGGAGGAGTTACAGGAGACAATGATGCTTTGCCCAGCTTTTCATGAGGATTTCTGTTGCCCTTCTGGAACCAAAATGTAGGGCTGTGGAAGCCTTTTGGACTTACTAGTAGTTAGTAGAAAAAGCCCCCATTTCTGGACACTAAAAGTTATGAACTGGGTATGTCTACTCCAGTGACATGGGACGCGGTGGCTCAGTGGCTAAGACGCTGAGCTTGTAGATCAGAAAGGTGTTCCTCTTGGCTTCTAGGTGCTCGCTAAGAAAGATTAGAAGGTCAGCAATTCAGCAGTTCCAATCCCTAGCGCCGCATAACGGAGTGAGCTCCCGTTACTTGTCCCAGCTTCTGCCAACCTAGCAGTTTGAAAGCATGCAAAAATGCAAGTAGAAAAATAGGAGCCACCTTTGGTGGGAAGGTAACAGCATCCCCTGCGCCTTCGGCATTTAGTCATGCCAGTCACATGACTATGGAGACATCTTTGGACAGTGCTGGCTCTTCAGCTTTGAAATGGAGATGAGCACCGCCCCCTAGAGTCGGGAACAACCAGCACATATGTGCGAAGGGAATCTTTACCTTTAGTCTAGTGACAAGGAGGTGTTTTCATTAGACTAATCTAATTATATGTGTAGTAAGAAGGGGAGACATGACAGGAGTGTTCCAATATTTGAGGGGCTACCACAAAAAAATGAGTGGGTCAAGCTATTCGCCAAGCACCAAAAGGCAAGACAAGAAGCGATGGATGGAAACTAACCAAGGAGAGAAGCAACCTAGAACTTATGAGAAATTCCCTGAGAGGGAGAACAACCAACCAGTGGAACAGCTTTGCCTTCAGAAGTTGTGGATGCTCCATCATGGGAGGCTTTTAAGATTACACTGGACATCCATTTGTGTGAAATGGTAGAGGGGCTCCGCTCGAGCAGGGGGTTGGACTAGAAGACCTCCAAGATCCCTTCCAACTCTGTTATTCTATGTTCTATGTAAAAATATTTCAAAGAATGAGAGGATTTTGGAGAATTTCTCATAGAGGGTGGTAGTCCTCTTAGACATGTTTAGACCAAAGGATGTGTGGGAAAATTCATTCGCTCAGGGCATGAGCAAGAGCCGAAGTGGCGCAGTGGTTAGGGAGCAGTACTGCAGGCCACTTTAGCTGACTGTGATCTGCAGTTCAGCGGTTCAAATCTCACCGGCTCAAGGTCGACTCAGCCTTCCATCCTTCCGAGGTGGGTGAAATGAGGACCCGGACTGTGGGGGCAAGTTGCTGACTCAATTTGCTAAAAAATTTGTAAACCGCTTACAGAGGGCTGAAAGCCCTATGAAGCGGTATATAAGTCTAATAAATAAATAAATAAATGATAATCTTCTCCAGTCATTCGCAGCCTCCTTAAATCCCCAAAGTTCACAAAACCCTCAGGTAGGTGCAACTTATGAGGAATTTATTCCCGTTGTACAGGCAATCCTTGGCTTAAGACCACAACTGAGGCCAAAATTTCTGTTGCTAAGCAAGGCAGTTGTTAAGTGAGTTTCGCTCCATTTTATGACCTTTCTTGCCACAGCTGTTAAGGGAATCGCTGGGGTTGTTAAGTTAGTAGCACGGTTGTTAAGTGAATCCGGCTTCTCCATTTCTTTTCAGAAGGTTGCAAAAGGGGATCACATAACACCGGGACATTGCAACCATCATAAAATATGAGTCAGTTTGCAAGCGTCTGAATTTTCATTACGTGACCACGGGGATACTACAACAGTCATAAGTGTGAAAAGCTGTTGTAAGTAATTTTTTTCAGTGCCATTGTAACTTTGAATGGTCACTAAATCAACTGTTGAAAGATGAGGACTATCTGCTTGGGTCTTTTTTTTTAGTAATGGGACCACCGCCTTTGCTAAGAAGGGTGCTTTTTCAGCAAGCGCTCAGGTGGAAAGCCTATCCTTCTGCAAAATGAAACTGTCTGTTTCTGTAAAAACATCACTCTAGAGTCTAATGGCCTCAGCAGGATATCGTCCAGCCATAATTAGCTGCTACACCCAGGAACAAAAATAATAATAATACAGCTAGGAAAGGTTTCTGCATTTTCCCAGGGAAGCCAGTCCAAGGGACATTATTCCTAAAATGGCTTCAGCACTTCAGGATAGCAGCATCTCCTGATGATAAAGGTGAAGTTAAAGGTTCCCCCCACTTTATGCGTGCTATTCATTTCTGCCTCCAGGGGGTAGTGCTCATCTCCATTTCAAAGCCGAGGAGCCAGCGCTGTCTGAAGATGTCTCTGTGGTCATGTGGCCACGTTTGACTAAATGCTGAAGGCACACGAAACGCTGTTACCTTCCCACCAAAGATGGTCCCTATTTTTCTACGTGCATTTTTTACATGCTTTCGTACTGCTAGGTTGGCAGAAGCTGGGACAAGTAACAGGTGCTCACTCTGTTACGTGGCACTAGGGATTTGAACTGCCGAACTACCGACCTTTCTGATCGACAAGCTTAGTGTGTTAGCCACTAAGCCACTGCATCTCTTTTCTCATGATGATAGGAACATGTAAAATAGTCCTTAGAAGATAAGGCACCATCAGCATCTCATCTGAAATTATTTTTCTGGAGTTGAAAGAGCAGATTCATACATACGGATAAGCCCATTGTTACAACCAAAAGCCAACCCCCACAGTCAAATGCACCATTTTATCGGATGCTTTTAGTCTCTGGTATGCCTTGACATTCAAAGTTTTGAAAATCTTTTCCTCCGGGCACCCTGAAACTAGAGAGGCTAGGTGTCGGCACCTCTCCATTAGATAATTAGGAAAGAAAGACCACAAGACTCCATGAGTGGAAATCAAGTGTACTTTTACTAATTATAAATGATTAAAGGCATAGCGAAGCAAAATCTGAATATTTAGGCGCAAAGCGATTGATATATAGAATAGCCCATTCCCCTCCCCTTGGCATCACAGTTACAGTCCAATTATAATTCCTCCAAGTGTCAGGTGTGAGATAACTTCAAAAGGCATCACGAAGATGGAATGTCGGTGCCGTTAGTCCTGGCGGGAAACTCCCACGCATGCGTAGTCCGATCAGCCGGTGAACTCCAGAACCTTCCTCCAGCACAATGAGTAACCCCTCCCAAATACCATGCCCTCCCTCCCCGTTTCATGGCAGCCGAAGCAACAGCAAAGCAGAGGCTGACACTAGGAACTGAATCCCAAAATCTAAAGGTAAAGGTTCCCCTCACACATATGTGCTAGTCGTTCCCGACTCTAGGGGGCGGTGCCCATCTCTGTTTCAAAGCCGAAAAGCCAGCACTTCCAAAGACGTCTCCGTGGGCATGTGGCCAGCATGACTAAATGCCAAATGCAAATGGAATGCTCTTACCTTCCCATCAAAGGTGGCCCCTATTTTTCTACTTGCATTTTTATGTGCTTTTCAACTGCTAGGTTGGGAGAAGCTGAGACAAGTAATGGGAGCTCACTCCGTTACGCGGCGCTAGGGATTTGAACCGCTGAACTGCCGACCTTCTGATCGACAACTTCAGTGTCTTAGCCACTGAGCCACCACGTCCCTCAAAATCTAGTTCCAGTTTAAAACAAAAATCTTCTTCCCTCAGAACAAGTTCCTCTTATCACTTACCTGCAATGGCCTTCAGGAATCTAAGACATTTACAACCCAATAAAAGGACCAAATTATGAGATCAACCAAGTTTGTCTAAAAGACAAACAGAAGGGGCAACTTGGGCATGGACATCAAATCAAGAATAGCGAGCCTCCATTCCAGCAAGGTTCATATTTTTCTTACAATTTCTCAGGGTTGTTATTTTCAGCCAGCAAGTTTTCATTTCGACAGAGACATCATTGCGGCTTTCACTTCCACGCTGAGAAGAACTGTCTAGCCAAGCCATTTATCTCCCTGATTCACTCCTGCAATAGCTCTTCTACTCCCATTGTTTCTCTTTTAAAATGCCATGGTGGCGTCTCCATCTTCTGCCACAGCCTCTAGCCCAGCTGGAATTCCCAAACTGTGAGTCAAGGGATGTTTGCAGATGGAAGAAGCCATGCGACGCACAATTCAAACTCAGATGCGTTAGGAGTCCCCATCTGCCCTCCCAGCGTTGTCCAGGGTTGCCAATTGGAAGGCCAGAGAACAAAACCAGTTTATTCTCTGTTGCATGGCACCCTCGAGCCTTTCTGCCTGCTGCACTCCCGTTGGGTGCATTTTCAATAACGCCAACACAAAGTGAGCATATAAACTCAGTTCCCCTCCCACCCTCACTCCATCCCATCTCTGCCCAACAGGAAACTGTGCATTGTCAGAGCTGGCACCCTGCCACTCTGCTTCAGTTCTGCCAAGTGAACAAATGAAGCTTCACATTGGGATGGTAGCCACCTGCCATTTGGGTTACTGCTTTCAAAAAAGCAGTGATACCCTTAGGGGAAAAAAATAACCCTGAAGATAAATTTGGAGGTGATGGGCGAGATGCACTGATTCATCCATCCGTCCGCTGTTCTTGGGTGATCTTGATGCTCTCATGCATCAACAGTGAGGGTGAACCTTTCTGGCACCGAGTGCTGAAAAGGTCACGGATAAATGTTACGCACACATGCACACTCATCAGGGCTGCACTCCAGAAAAGCTGAACTTCCCGGTTCTAGTGTGCATGAATGCCTGACAATTGGTTGGGCGGTGTCCATGCGCATACCTATTTTCAGCACTGACACATGCATGAAGTGATCACACTCCAGAAAAGCCAAACTTCTGGATTCTGGTGCATATGCACACCCAACAATCAGCTAGCCGGGGCATATGCATACACTGATTTTCTGCACTGCTGCGTGCATGAAGGACAGCTGATCGTCATGCGTGCATGCGTGCCAGAAACCCAGAAGACAAACAATAAGGCCGCGCGTGTAGGGCGACATGACTTCAAATGCCACTTTGGGCATAGGTTCGCCATCACGGCTCTAGAATATCACTGTTGACACAATATTGCATACACAGTGATTGTTCCAATTCCACAGATGGTTTGAAGAATGCAACCTTAAGTGTTGTACCTAATATTTTATGATGCATGTATTTTACAATGACTATGTTAATGATACCACAATTGCTATATGTACCTTCAGAGTTTATGCACTGGAAACAAATCCTTGTGTCTAATCGTACTTGGCCAAAGAAGGATTCTATTCTAACCACTGCATCACCAGTGAAATCGAACTCCAAGGATATAGTGCTATTAGATTTGAGTATGGACTTGACTAAGAGCTCACTGAGAGATTGGTGCCAATGACATTGTGTAAGGTTTGCAACTGATGAGAAAGGAGCTGATGTACTCAGATCAGACCCATCTGCCATTTTACATATGGAATAGAAATTTCCAACTCTGAAAGCTCAAAGTATTGTTGTCTCCTGCAGCAGACAAATCTACTACACAAGTATGATTTCTTTCTTACCTGCAATAGAACATGCAATTTTGTTGGGTCTCTGAAACTTCTCTTGTAAGTTTGTTATTAAATGAGAGGCTGAAGTGTAGACCGCCTCCTGCGGATTACCTCTCTCAGACCAATTAGATCGCACAGGTTGGGTCTCCTCCGGATTCCATCTGCCAGCCAATGTCGGCTGGCGACTCCCCGGGGGAGAGCCTTCTCTGTTGCAGCTCCGGCCCTCTGGAACGAGCTCCCTGTTGAGATCCGGATCCTTACTACCCTCCTGGCCTTCCGCAAAGCCACCAAGTCCTGGCTGTTCCAGCAGGCTGGGGGGAGCTGAGAAGCATCTACCTCCATAGAAATTGTGAATGTTGGTTTTGTTTTTAATATGTTGTCTTTGTCTTGTTCCCCCCTTTCCCTTGTCTTTTGTAAGCCGCCCAGAGTCCTCCGGGAGTGGGCGGCATACAAGACAAATAAATAATAATAATAATAATAATAATAATAATAATAATAATAATAATAATAATAGTTAATGCCCAGCTCATCTCAGCCCAGCTCTTCACAAGTCAAAGTGAATATTATGAAGACTGATGCGTAAACTGCCTTGAGCTCTCAGATTAAAAGAATAATTGAAGAAAAAAATATGACCAAAAAATACCCACGGTCAACACTTTTACCAAGCTCCAGATGCCATAGCTTCTAAACTGAGAAGAAAGCTATTCAGATGTGGCTAGTGAGCAATATGTAATTAAATGAGCTATTTCCATTTCTAGAAGAATTCAATTACGTGCTAATCCAAAACAGGGGAAGGAGCTTCTTCACATAGGGTTTATTTTCATGAAGCAAACCTTTCCAGACAGCATTTTTTTAAACTTCTGTCATTCTCGTTCTGGAGTGAGACAGGGGGTCACCTGAGGCAGCAGCTCCCTTGGGAAGTCAAACAATTGAGGGAGAGTTTGCCTGCCCTTCACAGTACTGAAGAGATGTCTCTCTGCTGAGCAAAGAATATGTGGGCAGCTCAAATGATGGTTCACGCCCTGTCAGCCACATCAAGCAACTCAACTTTGAAGCAGATCTCCCTCAAGACTTGCCAAAGGATCTATTCTGCATCTACTGGAAGAACTACCCTTGGCAGCAACCATGGGATTCTCAAAATGACACTTCAGCTGTGGTAGCACTTCCATGGGTATGTTGTGGCCCGCCAGCAGGCAGTGCAGCTGGCAGCAGAGTCAGACAGTGAGGAGATTGGGGAGGAGCATGGACCAGTCCTGGAGGCTTGGACGAGAGCTCTGCGTTGGAGACAGAGATGGGGCCAAGGCTGTCTGGCATTCTCAGCTGCCTTCGGAGCTAGACAGCAGTGAGGCAGAGGAACAGTTGGAGCCTGTTCCCATTGTGCACATGTGCAGAGCTGCCAGAAGAAAAGAACAACTCAGAAATCAAAGTTGACTTGGGAGTAAAGTCACAGGTGGACGGTGAATGGCTCCTCCCATAGGAAATAAAAGAGGAGCGAAATTTTGCAGGAAACAATTTGTTTGTTCGTTCTTTTGTTTCAGGAGTGTGAAAATCTGTCTGTGAATCTCAGAGACTCTGTGCCAAGTCTTTCCTTGCACAGCACTGTGTTTGGAAAATATTTACATGGCAGTTTTCCAAGCTAGGTAAGGTCTGTGGTCATAAATTCACCATTGAAAGACTGTTTACCGGGCCTCTGCTGAATGTGAATGAGATAGATTCACATTTGTTTAATAAAAGGAGTTTTGGAATCTGTTTTGTGTTTTTGGGGTGTTTTGGGGGGAAGCCTAGGTCAGAACAGCGCAGTCCTTGACTTATAGCCATTCGTTTAATGATGGTCCAAAGTTACTGTGGCCTCGAACAAGCAACTTATGACCCATCCTAAAAGTTATGACCATCATATCACCTTGGCAGTCATGTGATTGTAATTCGGGTGCTTGGCAACCAGCTCACACTTATGGCAGTTTCAGCATCTTGTGCTACATGATCCGTGAGCTCATCTTGACTTCCGCAAAGTCAATTGAAGAAGTTGGATTTACTTAATAACCACACGATTCACTTACTGGCAATGGAAAAATAGTGGTAAAATTGGTCATGTGATGACTTCCTTAACAACTGCATTGCTAAGTGACTGAAATTAGCAATAGCAATAGCACTTAGACTTATGCACTACTTCATTTTACAGCCCTCTTTAAGTGGTTTAAGAATCAGCCTCTTGCCCCCAACAATTTGGGTCCTCATTTTACTGACCTCCGAAGGATGGAAGGCTGAGTCAACCTTGAGCCTGGTGAGATTTGAACTGCCAAACTGCAGCTAGCAGTCAGCTGAAGTAGCCTGCAGTACTGCATTCTAACCATTGTGCCACCTTGGCTCTGGCAGCCTCAACTGAAGTTATAAGTTGAGGACAACCTATATATATATATATATATATATATATATATATATATGTATGTGTGTGTGTGTGTGTGTGTGTGTGTGTGTGTGTGTGTGTGTGTGTGTGTGTATATATATATATATATATATATATATATATATATATATATATATATATATATGTTGTTGTATTTATGCTGATAAATAAATAAAGGGAGACTAGTATAGATCTATTTCAAGCTATTTAGCTCTCATCAGCAATAGATCTATACTAGTCTCCCTTTATTTATTTATCAGCACAAATACAACAAAATGTAACAAAAAAAAATAAAAAAAAAATAAAAAAAATGAAAAAGTAGAATGAAAATAAAATATAACATTTACCGGGGGGCGGAGCCTGTTGCCGAGGAGAGCTCAACCGAGCTCCTCTCAGAGATCTGGTCTGTATATCTAATTAAGATCATAGATATCACCCCTTTTTGGCTAAGAAAGGGGCAGGGAGTAGCTCTGTGTGCTAGGGTCTATTCGTAATTCACAGCCTTTCTCTTTTTTTTTGGCTGTGGACAGAGATTAGACCCAGCGTGAGCGGAGCTTTTATCTCCAGCCAGTTCTTCTCAGCTGCCTTTTTTGCAGCCCCAGACAGGCGAGCCCCCCCCCCAGGACAAAGCAAAGTTGTTTGAAGCTAGGATTAATACGGGCGGGTCCCACTCCTGTGAGATTTATGCTTTTATTACTATCTTAAATACCAGCACCATTTGTCTTAGAGCCTTCTTTGTTTAAACGGACTTCAAAATGGCGATTTCTCTCCGTTGGTGACTGATAGGGGATGTACGTAGCCGGTTTTACCTTCCTGCAGACTTTGGGTTTTTTTGGGAAACAGAGGGGAGCGAAAGCACTGTTTATTTGTTGATTTATAATGGCACCCAGGTCAAAATCGAAGCGTTTCTCTACAAATGTGCCTAAAGAATCTGTGAAGGAATTTAAAGAATTTACACTGGAATCGCAGCCCTTGTCTCCTACGCCCTCTACTGGAGAATTCTTAACACAGGAATTTTTTTTTCAAATCTTTAATGATTTTAAACAAGAAATTAAGGAATTTGTATTGGAGCTATATGGTGATTTAAAGTCTAAAATTGACCAAATGAAGGCGAATACGTTTGCAGCCGTGTCTGCCCTGTCAGATTATACCGCTGAAATAGAGAATAAATTGGAAAGTTTGGAGGAGGCTAATTCTAATTTGACTACTAATATTCAAATTTTACAACAAAAAATTAGAGACACTCAGGAACAGCTCGTTATGATAAACTTTAATAAGAAGGCATTCGCAATAAGAGTCAGAGGATTCCGCGAAAAGGAGCAAGAGAATCTGAAACAGACCTTTGTTGAAGCCCTCAGCCATGCGGTGGGAAGCCCGGGACTTAACTTTGATTGGCAGATTCGGAAAATCTATCGCCAGAATTCGTTGGTAGCGGAACAGCGACAGCTCCCGAGGGACATAATTATATATTTCTCCACAAAAGAATCTAGAAACGCGATCGTGCAAAAATTTTACAATAATAGTTTGAGAATTGATGGCCAGAACTTGATTGTCTTCAAAGAAATACCTTTCCAGATGTTAAAGGCAAGAAGGGACTATACCTTTTTAACTAAAGAGCTTAGAAATCAACAGATTCAATATAGATGGGAGGCCCCAGCCGGCATTATGGTCACATTTGAGAATCAAAGACTTCGTCTCAATTCTGTTTCGGAGGCTCGAGATTTCTATTATAAGACTTTGAAGGCGGGACTTCCTGATTCACTTGGAAAAGAGGAGAGACAAGCTGAAGGAGAAGGCAAGCAATAGACCACATGGCTGCAAGATGGAGGGGGTAGCTCCTCCTCCCTCGGAGAAGCAGAAAAGCGGAGTTTGAGGATTTAGACATTCTAAAATATTCACCAAAGTTGTGGATTGAATGCAGGTTTGCGACCTCTCTCCGGCAGAAAAAGGGGAACTTATTGGTGGGGTGATACTGAATGTATATATGTAAAATGCATGCAGAAGGATTTATGCTGTTTAAATCTTGTTAGAAGGGAAAGTTTGAAGAGATTATTTTAAAATAGAAGGTAAACTGATTTTTGTTGAAACTAATTATTTTG
Organism: Thamnophis elegans; assembly: GCF_009769535.1. Taxonomy (NCBI): domain Eukaryota; kingdom Metazoa; phylum Chordata; class Lepidosauria; order Squamata; family Natricidae; genus Thamnophis; species Thamnophis elegans. The sequence goes on from NC_045555.1 coordinate 37,338,684, forward strand.
AGCTAGATTTTAAACTAATGCTTGCATAAATTTGATAGTGGCAAATATTAGAGAAGCAAGGGATGAGGGTAAAATGCATGCGGAATGATTTACGTATATTGGTGGGGTGATACTGAATGTATATATATAAAATGAATGCAGAATGATTTATGTTGTTTAAATTCTGTTAGAAGGGAAAGCTGGATGAGATAATTTTAAAACGGAAGGTAAACTGATTTTTGTTGAAACTAATTATTTTGAGCTAGATTTTAAACTAATGCTTGCATAAATTTGATAGTGGCAAATATTAGAGAAGCAAGGGATGAGGGTAAAATGCATGCGGAACGTATATTGGTGGGGTGATACTGAATGTATATATGTAAAATGAATGCAGAATGATTTATGTTGTTTAAATTCTGTTAGAAGGGAAAGCTGGATGAGATAATTTTAAAACGGAAGGTAAACTGATTTTTGTTGAAAGTATTATTTGAATATGTGGAATGATCTATGCTATTTAATTTTTATTAGAAGGGGAAGCTTGGTGAAATTATTTTACAAATTTGGATAAATGTTTATCTGAATACAAGGTTAAGGAAGAGGAATGGGAGAGTCTACAGGAGGTCGGGGTAAATAACAAAGAAGCAAGAGACGAGAATAAAATATAGATAGAATGACTTACACTATTTAAGCATAGATAAAGATGGGGGGCTGAGCTCAACACAAAGAGTTTCTTTTCTTTTCTTTTTTCTTTGTTCTTTTCTTTCTTTTTTTTTGGTTTTTTTTTTCCCTTTAATATATTATTTTTATTTTTAATCCATATGAAAATAAGATACTTTAGATAGAAGGCAGTGCCAGGTGTGGGCCCTGGGAAGTCGGGAGGAGTAGGGATGGGGATTTTGGGGGGGTGGGGTGGGTGGGTGTTAACATAGTCTCAATAAGAAGAACAAGAATGCACTTATATACGGTTGTTCTTTTTTTCTCCTTTTTTTTTTTACTCTTTTCTTTCTTTAAAAAAATTTTTTTTCCTTGGTTTATTTTACTTTTTATCAGATTATAATAAACAACACTTGAATAAAGGAATACACCAAGGAGGGAGGTAGAGGGAAAGAGGAGGGAGGAGTAAGGAAGGAGTAAGGGGAATGCAAGGAGGGCGTGTTGGGAGTAAGGGGAGAAGGAAGGTTTGAGGGGAAAGGGAAGTAGGAGGGGAGCGTTAGAGGGAGGAAAGGAAAGTTGGAGGGGGCAGATGGGGTGTATGGAGGATGGAAGTGTCAGGTGGGGTTGTGAATGATGAGTTGTGTTTTCTTTTTATTTTATTTTTTTATTTTTTATTTTTTTATTTATTTTTTCTTATAGCAAATACTCTGTATATAAGTGATTGTAAAATGGAATGTGAAAATGAATAAAATATATTTAAAAAAAAAAAAGAAAATAAAATGTAACAAAAAGGCAACAATAAAAATATTGGGTTTCTGCCTGGATGGTCTCTTGTGACGAGCCGAAGGACAGAGAATGGAAGTAGTGATCTTCCTCCCATATTTGGGTATACCGGGGGTTGTAAAAAAAATAAAAAAAATAAATAAATAAATAAATAAATAAAAAATCTAATAAATATAAGGCCACAAACTTTTAAAGTTCTAATTCCCAGTCATATCTGCATATCATTTTGCATACACCTGCTTAAATAAATTTGGTTTTCAGCAGCCTTTTCAATGTTAATAATGAGGATGCAGCTCTAATCCCTAAACCAGCTGGTTGGGGAATTCTGGGAATTCAAGTCCACACATCTTAATAGTTGCCAAGGCTGAGAAAAATAGCTCCAAGCCAAGTAGCAGATTATAAACACCTCTAGATGATATCGGGTTAGGGACGGATGTCTTTCATAATCTATTATGAGCTTCAGCACATTTCCATCACTTTATTTGCAACAGGAGGGCTAACTTGGGGGACCAGATCATCCTAAAAAGAAAGCCAGTCAATTTCTTCCTTCAGGCAAATGCTTTCAAATGATTTCCTCCCATGGCCCAGGGAGAAAATGTGTCATCCCAAAAAGCAAAAAAAGATGAAATTGACTATCAAAAGTCTTATTCTAGAAAGTAGCATGAAAGGGAGGAAGGATGAATGAATGGTGAGAGATTAAAAGTTCTCAGAGCAGACCATTTAAGCCCCTTGATTTGTTGAATTCCCATACCGTCAGTCACATCAAGACTCATCACTCTTCTACCACATATCGTTGTTGAAGATTGCTTCAGGAGTGATAATCCTTCCACAATGGTGATTTTTTCGAAGGCAGGACTTTACACATAAGAAGAAAACAAACATCACATGAAAAGTCTGGGAGCCATCTCTTGGGCTGGTTATTTATTAACGACTACTTGAAATGCTAATTGGTATCTTCCTTCAACCCTCCGGGAGGTAGTCTTAAAATATTCACTCTTCAGCATGACAACTCACACTTTGTTATAAAGAAGCATAAAAATGGACCTTTACAAAGCTGACGGACTCTTCCCGTTCGTAAATCTTCCCCTCTCTCAAACATACACCAACATGCTACATTTCACTAATGCTACCTTCATTTTCCAATATAATGTCTTCCAGATATGTTGGTTTTTATAGCTTCCAGCCAACCTGGGAACTAAAGGGAACACTGGGGATTGACATACAAATATCGGTTGAGGAAATGAGTTAACATTATGGTTAAAAATAAATAGGATTCCTTCCAACGGTGACTTTTCAAGCAGAGGTGGGATTCAGCCGGTTTGGGCTGGTTTGAGCAAACCGGTTGTTAAACTTTTGTGTAGTTTAGAGAACTGGCTAATCGCACCACTGGCTGCACCCCCTGCCCCTCATAGTCACCCCTTATCTTGCTTCGCCTGCCTTGGCATAGCAGCTGCTGCTCTCTGGCTCCCTCAGTCGCTCGCTTGCCGTGACCATGTGGCCCCCACAGCCCAGCCCACTTGCCTGTGCCATTCTCCACTGCCCAGCTACCTGTCTGCCTGGCAAGCCTTCCTTCGCCTCTTTGCCAGCACGAGCAGCCTCCAGCTGCCGTCTCTTTGCCAATGCAAGTGTTTATTTATTTATTTATTTATTTATTTGTCTTGTATGCCGCCCACTCCCAGAGGACTCCGGGCGGCTCACAAAAGACAAGGGAAAGGGGGAAAACGAGACAAAGACAACATATTAAAAACAAAACCAACAGTCACAATTTCCGTGGAGGTAAATGCTTCTCAGCCCCCCCCCCCCAGCCTGCTGGAACAGCCAGGACTTGGTGGCTTTGCAGAAGGCCGGGAGGGTAGTAAGGGTCCGGATCTCAACAGGGAGCTCGTTCCAGAGGGCCGGAGCTGCAACAGAGAAGGCTCTCCCCCGGGGAGTCGCCAGCCGACATTGGCTGGCAGATGGAATCCGGAGGAGACCTAACCTGTGCAATCTAATTGGTCTGAGAGAGGTAATCAGCAGGAGGCGGTCTCTCAGGTACCCAGGTCCGATGCGATGTAGGGCTTTATCGGTAGCGACCAGCTACCTCCAGTGACCTCCAGTTGCAGCCTCTTTGCTAGTGCAGCGGATCTTCAGCTGCCCCTCATTGCCGGCACAAGGGGTTTCCAGCTGCTGCCCCTTTGCTGGCATGAGCAGCCTCCAGCCTCTGCCTTTTTGCTGGCACAAGGGGCCTCCAGCTGCTACCTCTTTGCCGACCTGAACCCAGGCAGCAGCCACTTCCTCTTTGCTGGCGTGACCTCAAGCCACTGCGAGCGGGAGTAGCCACCCTCCGTTTCCTACTGCAAAAATATTTTTTTTAAACTTGACTGTCAGGCAGTGAGACCCAGTAAGAGATGAGGCATCGGAGAATCACCATTGCTGTTGCTGCACAGTTAAGTCTAAGGCTCCGGCCATTACCAACACCGCTTTGGGCCACCAGCGGTGCCCCACCTTGCTGTGAGTGACATCGAGTTGGCCACACCCACTCAGTCACAGGACACACACACACCCGCCATGTCTACCCAGTCATTAGGAAGAACTGGTTTTTAAATTAGTAGACTCTCACCACTGTGTTCAAGGTTTCCCTTTTAATGGCAAAGAAGGTTATGAATGGCAGAAGCTAAGATTTAAATCAGAAAGTACAAGAAAAACTAGCTTTCTTACATACAAGCCTTCACAAGAACTAGATAAAACAAGGGGGTCTACCTTCTGGTAGGCCATTTTGTCTTTCAGTTGTGTTTTGAAGTACACTATATTGCCAAAAGTATTCGCTCACCCATCCAAATAATCAGAATCAGGTGTTCCAATCACTTCCATGGCCACAGGTATATAAAATCAAGTACCTAGGCATGCAGACTGTTTTTACAAACATTTGTGAAAGAATGGGTCGCTCTCACAAGATCAGTGAATTCCAGCGTGGAACTGTGATAGGATGCCACCTGTGCAACAAATCCAGTCGTGAAATTTCCTCGCTCCTAAATATTCCACAGTCAACTGTCAGCAGTATTATAAGAACGTGGAAGTATTTGGGAATGACAGCAACTCAGCCACAAAGTGGTAGGCCACGTAAATTCATCCAACATCAGTGTGTGACCTCACAAATGCGCTTCTGGAAGAATGGTCAAAAATTCCCATAAACACACTCCTAAACCTTGTGGACAGCTTCCCAGAAGAGTTGAAGCTGTTATAGCTGCAAAGGGTGGACCGATGTCATATTGAACCCTATGGATTAGGAATGGGAGGTCACTTACAGTAAGTTCATATGCGAGTAAAGGCAGGTGAGTGAATACTTTTGACAATATAGTGTATTTGAAGCAGTGGTGGGTTCCTACCGGTTCGGTCTGGTTTGGACCAACCAATAGTAACTTGGCGCCCTGGGTCACCGGAACCGGTAGCAACCCAGGCCTGCTACACCTCCGAACCGGTTCTCCCACCATAGATGCCGCCATCTTGGTTTTTTTTGCTTCTGCACATGTGCAGAGCAATTTTAGTTGTACTGCACATGTGTGTGTAGCGCACCCCAGAGAAAAGCAGCAGTAGCCTCTGCCGGAACCCACCCCTGATTTGAAGGATACTTGATCATGGGCAAAATTGCCCAATATTGTTCCAAAAAACAGCACAAGAAAAAAATGGGCTTAAGTTACATGACACACACACACATACAGAGAGAGACTGCTGTGTGTGTGTGTGTGTGTGTGTGTGTGTGTGTTTGTGTGTTTGTGTTTGTCTGTGTGTGTGTACACTTTCCTTTGCATGAAATTTGAGGATAATCACTGGTCAGAGATGCTTCAGTAGCAGATTCCTGTGCATGACTAGATGATCTCTAACATGCCATCCAACTGTTATAATCTGCGATTCTATGAAATCCTAACTTTGATTTTATTTTATATATTCGCTAATGTAAAGTAGGAATACATGAAATAAAATAAAATTAAACATACTTTGGCTCCTTTCCTCTCCAATCATGTCTGATAGTTTCTCTTTCTGCTACATCAGCAATGTCCATTTAGTTCCCCCTTTTCAAGATTCTGGGCCTTGCACTGAAGAAATCCTTACATGAGAAGACATATTAAACACATGTCTTCAGGCTCGCGTAATATTGAAGTAATAATATTCAAAATCATCAGCTGTTAAAGAGTCTAACAAGTTATCCCCATGGAGCTGTCCAGCAAAACAACTCCTGAAGTACATTTTGGGGACAGGAGGTTTTGCAGTTGTAAATTGAACGTGCTTCTTATTGCCATTTTCATGGATGGATGGATGGATGGATGGATGGATGGATGGATGGATGGATGGATGGAAGAATGCAGGGATAACTGCAGCTGAAGCTCCATTGCTCCACCAATCAGGAGAAAAGAGAAAAAAGCTTCCAACTATCACTTAATGATTCACCCTTCTTCCCCCTGAAAACATTTGGGGATTAAAAATGCGGAAGTTGATTTACTACCATCTGCCCCAATTCACCATTTGCCACAGGTTTTGATAAGTGGGTCAACCATTTAAGCCCACCTCTTTATTTATCTCAGTGTAGTGGGTCAAAGCAACATTTTTTAAAAGAAGGTCGAGCAACAGATTAGAACAACACAACAATCAGGAAAACATTCACCTCCGTTTTTCCACAGACCCAGAGAAGAGAGAAAAACAACTCACAGTTATAGTTTTAAGAGAACTGAGCAATGCTAAAAGCAATTTTTGAAAAGCACTCTGATTCAATGAGTACAATGTAGCCTTTTTGCGGATTCACAAAATGGAAATTTCTCCTTTATCACATTCTGACCATAGTACTGCAAACTATTTCTCCATCTCATGTTGCCTGCTCTATCAACTTCGCCAAACCGTTTCCTTATTTTTTTTTTAAACCTGAACAGCTAGAGACCGAATCAAATGGATTCTAAGCCTGTGCTTCACCATTAACTTAATGTCCCATTTCTTGGGTGTCCATAGAAGAATTCAACTCTGCATCATTGCTCTTACCTGGGAAGAAGAACAATGGGGGAACAAGTCCCATAGAAACCATCTCTAAGGCTCACTATACTGTGCATACTCTGGTGTTTCAGCAATCAATTGCATGCTTATTATGATGAAACCTATTGTCTGATATTAGAATGACTCAAGGTGAGTATTATTCCTAATATTGGCATGCATCCAGTTTTTCAAGAAAATTACAAAAGTAGTTTGCCACTGGTTTTTCCAAGATATATTATAAATCTCAAGTCTAGCCAACAGCTCCAGGATTCTCCTGACAGTCTCCCCTTGGAGTACTAACTATGCCTGACTTGTTAAGCTTCTTTTTCAGGTCACTAAAAATTAACTGAAAAATACTGATGTATTCCCCCATTTTATGAGCACATGGGCAGATATTTTAAATAAATGCTTAATAAGAGGGGACCAAATAAAAGCAATACAGCCTTTTCTTAGACAACTAGTTGTCAGAGTTTGTTGCAGCAATCACATCCAGAAACCACACATAGGTAACAGATTCTGCAGGATTCATTAACTTCTCTTTATATATAACACATTAAGTAAATATACAACACCAAAAGCAGGTTTTCCAAAGTGGTAGTAAATACAAGCAACACACAGGCAGAGAAGAGAACAGTTTCAGTTTCCGTTCAGAGCAGCAGACTAGTTTAGAGCTCAGCACAGACTCAGAGCTACAGAGCTAAGCCACACCCAGGCTACTAGTTGTCTACAGCAAATAGTTTCAGTTTTCAAACAGCCCTCATTGTCTGACCCAGTTACCATGTCTATTCATTGGCTGACCTTGTTACTAAACCCTATTACAGTTCATGAATACTACACTGACACTAGTTACATCTGAGATGTAGCAAGGAGTCTTGATGTACCATTATGGACCCTGAGAATCAAGGTCTGTCTCAAGAATTCTGCAGATAACAAGATCTGATAGGAACAAATGCAAAATCCTTTCTCATCTCAGACTCCAGACAGCCAATCATCAGTCAAAGGAGAAGTTCTGACTTGGAAATAGGTTACTTGCTTTGTGTATCTTGGAGAACTTATGATTAGTGAGTTATGAGATGAACCTGAATGGATATCACCTTTCCTCATCCAGCCTCAAACCCATAAGCATTTATAAACACACATGTTTAAACAAAGACATACATTTTTCATCCATCTGGTGCAAAAAGGAACATTAGCTCCTCTTGTCTTGCCTATGAAAGTCACTTTGTGTCACCCTATGGCAATGATGGTGAACCTTTTTGGCACCGAGTGCCAAAAAGGGAGTGTGCACACGTGCTCATCGAGCCTGCAACCCAGAAGAGGAGCTGTGCAGAGGGAATGCATGCCCCGGAAAATGAACTTCAATTGTGGTTGTATGAACTAAATAATAATGGCATTGCAAAATGAGATCCTCATACCCAAATCATTGACTAGGTCTCCCAAAGAGTTGATTCTGAAGAAATGTCAGCCTATTTATTGTTAGAGGCTAGCACACTTCAGTAAGTTTACACTTTGGACTAAATAGGGATCTGGAAGAAGGAGGGGGAGAAGAAGGAAGTCTACTTAGCTGGTAATGTGTATTGCTATGTTTATTTCAAGTGTGGGGATTCAGACGTCTGTTCCATCAGGAATTCTCCTGCCCATTCTCCTAAATGCAACCTAGACATCTACCCTCAACAACATGCTAGAATGGAAGGAGAAATGAGTGCCATAAGAACACAGAGAGGGAGAGAGGGAGAGAGGGAGAGGGAGAGGGAGAGGGAGAGAGAGATATCATGGAAGAAAGAAAGATTGAAGAAAAATAGATGATTTCACTGGGTTTTACAGTGGCACGCAAAAAATAGACTGGGGGAAGGATCCCCCCCCCCCAAAAAATGCAAAAATAAACAATAAAGATGGGAATACTGGGGAAAGATTGGAAGAAAACCTGGGGAAAGTTATCAGAACAATAAAATTAAAAGGGAGAAAAAAAGAATGGGAAGAAAAAATATAGGAATTATAAAATCAAGAAAAAAAGAAAAAGCTAGGTGAACGGGTGGAAAGAAGGGAACATAAAAGAAGTGAAATTTCTGAGAAACTAAAAGAAAATGGTTAGAAAAAGAAGAAAAGAAAGAAAATGATTTACTAGTACAATAAAGTGAAATGTATTATTATTGTTAATGGTATGGAGCTAATTATGATGTGAGGGAGCTATATTAATATTGTAAATTGTGGATAACTAACTAAGTGAAATGATTACTATACAAAAAATGACATTGAGGATATATGCTATCTATAGTAAAAGAAGAATAATAGATGGAAATGAAATGATAAATTTGGTTAATTTGGGGGGCAATTATGATACTGTTTATGTGTTAAGAAGAAAGTCAATTTAAGATGAGGAAATGAAATAACATGGTTGAAATTGGAAATGGAAATATGATGTAAAATGAACTATGTATTTGAGAAGATGTTAAAGGGGAAAGCCTGGGCAACTCTTTGTTTATAAAAGAATTTAAAATTTGCAACAAAAAATAAAAAAACCCATTATTTGGAGAAAACACACACACACACACACACACACACACACACACACCAACCTGGATGTCCTCAATGTGTGGATTTAAATTCTCCAACCAACATAACAATTACTGAAAATTTTGGGACTTGAAGTCCACTTCTGGAGAACACCCAGGAAAGGAAAGATGCTGAAGAGATGATGTAGGACATGAATAAGGGAAACCTAGAAATCTAGTGGGGGGGAGAAGACAACAAAAAGAGAATTAAGGAATCTGGTTAGAGAGAAAGCTGGTTTGAATTAAAAATATATTGTGCCTAAAGTCATGAGTGGGGAGCACTGAGGCCTAAAGAAAATGGCAAGAAAAGGGACAAAGGGAGCATGTGATTTTCTGGATTGGCTACCTAGACCATCAATGGAAGGTTTGAGTCAGTTGAGGCATCAATGCAGGGCTATGACATGGAGATCAATATGGGAGTGGAGGAGACAGAACAAGAGACTATAGTGATGATTTAAATGCATTGCTTTGAACAATCTAGCCAGTTTTTGGATTGCAACCTTCTCGCAAAGATAAATCACCTTGGAGAAGGACAAGCAATTTGGTTCTTTTATGGCACAGGCCCAAAGTGTCTACAACATTTCCAGCTACTACGGAACACCGGAGAGATTTCCAGTAATTGTTTTCCAGCAAGTCTGACATCTGTTCAAAGTCCTTTAAAGTCTAATGGGTTTGAGTAAATCAAGACTCACTGGAAAACTGTTCCACTGAAGTGAAAAAGGAATCAAAAGGGGAAAGAATTATGTCAGCTCAACCTTCCTTAATATTTTATAGTTCTCTGAGATAAACAGAAAAACAGAGAGTTCCGCATTGCCTGTAGTGGTGGCCAATGTGAAGAAGTCTGGAGGACATCAGCTTGAGGAAAGATAACAGAAGATCAAGATTTATAAAAGAGATTGAGGATTCCCACGGGATCATGACCATCATATCATAAAACACTGAGGTGGGAAGTTGGCTTTGAACTGAATCTACTGTTCTTTTTTTTTTTCCTTTTTGCTAGAATACCAGCCATAAAATAATAGTAGGGGATGGTGAAGTTATACAGTGGGCCACAGTCAGTGGTGGGATTCCGCGGTTCAGGTGAACCAATTGTTAAATTGCTGGCTGGCCCCACCCCTTCCTGCCCCGCCCCTTCCAGGAGCCCCTTCCCCACCCTGTTTCAGCTCCCAGGTAAGTGCAGGGAGGCCTAACAAAATGGGGCATGCAGGGGGGAGGTGCAGTGTGGGTCCCCCCGTGGCCCATTTTTGCTCCCAGGAGGCTGCAGGGAGGACAACTAGGTCCACAGTAAGGCATTGGTGGCGCCTCCCTGCCTCTGTTTTTGTTCCCAGGGGGGTTCAGGAGGCTGAGTGTTGCCTGTCATGTCCCATGGCCATGCCCCCCATGGCCACGCCCATCTTGCCAGTCATTAGGGCAGAGAACCAGTTGTTAAATTATTTGAGTCCCACCACTGGCCACAGTTGTGCATTATTTTTCCAAATTTAAATCTCGATGTGACAAACCCTTTGTGCTTTTAAACACAAAACTGTTCCTATGCAAAGGCCAGCTCAAACAGCCCAATTCATCCCGCTTACTTTACAGATGAAGAACATGGAGAGTAAAGGAAAAGTGATCAGCAAAAAGCAAGTCAAAGCACAGAGAGGTGTGTTTCCATTTGTGTTTTGCTCCCCATCTATTTGCTTGCTGGTGTGAAAAGTATCGGGAGGGGGGGCACATAAGAAACTTCGACTGTTATGGGGGCCCCAAATTAGTAGGGCCTTGAAGATGCATAGGCATGCATGCACTCACATACATAAACTAAAAAAAAAGATAGCAGTTGCCTTCAACATAAAAGCAACCCAGGGCCAGATGTGGCCAGGGGTTTGTAAAATGTCCAGGTCTACTCTAGGTGTTTAGGCTGATTATCTCTGTGCCAAGACAGCCATCTTAAATTAAGCCTGGCTGAAAGTCTGGAAAGAAATAATGCCACCCTATGAAACGATAGATGAGCATTTCCATAGCCAATAAGATCCAGCTTTTGTTTTCAACAGATTCCTCCCCCATCTTCTCTTCCCTATATGATAATATGTTGTTTTCCCCCTTCCCTCCAAGTAGGTTGAAATTGTGCAGTACAGCAGAGCTAATCCTAATCCCCGTCAGGATAAACAGTCTAGATCTGTGAGGCAACATTTACATTCCGAGCCGAAATCAACAGATTCGTTTCTTGCCCTGCTGACTAAGACTGCAGAGGGATTCGGCTGCTGCATCTTGCTGCTTTGGAAGCACAACAAGACAGCACAGTCACACAAGCAGGAGCGTGCTTTCAGGCAGAAGAGGGATCTGAGCTCTCAATCCAGATAATGGGGGTGGGGTGGGGAGTAGAACTGAGGCACTTTGACACTTTCGTATTCAGTGAAGGCCGCGCGGGGCCCAGCGCTGAGAGCATCTTCGTCGCTATCTTCTTCTTCAGCTTAATTGCAGGCCTATCTCCCGTTAGCATTTGGCCGCCAAGAGCTCTTGCAAGGGCGCCCGTCTCTGTCAAGGGACACAATTCACGGTGACCCGCCGTCATTGCTTTTCAGAACGGATTCTTCAGGCAAGGACGGGGACGCCTCTTCTGGCAAGCGATAAAGGGCACGCTGATTCAGCCACTTCAAGCTGGCCTCTGCAATTGCCGCAGAAATGGTAATAGGGCTTCGTCAGGATAGAATCACAGTAACTGTGCGCCGTTGCTATCAGTTGCTCTAAGGCTACCCCCAAATCATAACAACAACAACAACAACAACAACACAATTTGACTTTTTAAAAATTGCATTTAGACAACTAGGACTAGGATACTAATAGTAACTTCTCTTCTAAATGTACAGGGTTCGGTTTTGTTTCACAGCATGGAAATGGAGCAATTTCAGCAGGTTTATTCTAGATTGACGGCCCCCAAAATTTTGGGCACCGGGGACCAGTTCCATGGAGAAAGGTTATTCTGCAGACCAGAGGGGGGGGCATGGTTTTGTGTGCTGCCTCTGTCCTGCGAATGAGACTTTGCTTCTTTGTGCAACCCAGTTTCTGGCACGCCGCAGACCAGTGTGGTTGTGGCCCGTCAATGGCCAGCGGAGCTGGCAGCAGATTCGGACAGTGAGGAGGTTGGGGAGGGACATGGGCCAGTCCTGGAGTCTGGGGAAGGCTCTGATGAGGGCTCTGTATCAGAGGCAGAGATGGGGCCAGGGCTGTCCGACAGTAATCAGCTGCCTTCGGAGTCAGACATCAGTGAGGCAGATGAACAACTGGAGCCTGTTCCCAGTGTGCACATAAGCAGAGTTGCCAGATGAAGGGAACAGCTAAGGAACAATGGTTGACTTGGGAGTAAGGCCACAGGTGGACGGTGAATGGCCCCTCCCATAGGGAATAAAAGAGGAGCGAAAGGGGAGGGGTGTTTGCAGGAGGCAATTATTTCATTCCTGCATTCTTGCCAAGTATTACGGCATCTGAAAGAGATCAGCCTGGTCACTCTGCAAGCCTGATAAAGGTCAGTAATGGGGAACTATCTTGAAAGACTGTGGGAGAGGAAAGACTTTGCTGGAGAGGAATTCACTGTAAATTAAATAAAAGGGTTTATCGGGATGAGGACTCAGCTTCGTGCTGCTGGAGAAGCCTAGGTCAGAACAGGTGTTGGCCAACTGACTGGGGGTTGGGGAACCCTGTTCCAGTTGATTACTTCAAAGATACCTGTCTCTGACATTGTGGCCTTTCCTACATCCTTCTTGACTTGCCCTTAGAATAGAATAGAATAGAATAGAATTTTATTATTTGTATGCCGCCCTTCTCCGGGAGGACTCAGGGCAGCGAACAATTCAAACGGGAGAAAAGGGGAACATAAAAACGAAATACAAATAATAAAAATAGGCAATAGTCGCACAACCATACATGTCGAGAGGGGAGGGAACTCATCACCCCCAGGCCTGCCGGCAAAACCAAGTTTTGACGGCTTTTCAGAAGGCCTGGAGAGAGGTGAGGGTCCGAATCCCTGCGGGGAGTTCATTCCAGAGGGCCGGAGCTGCCACAGAGAAGGCCCTCCCCCGGGTAATAGCCAGATGGCATTGGCTGGTAGATGGCACCCGGAGGAGGCCAACCCTGTGAGATCTAATGGGTCTGTGGGAGGTAATTGGCAGCAGGCGGTCTCTCAAGTACCCAGATCCAATACCATGAAGGGCTTTATAAGTTACGACTAGCACCTTGAAGCGTATCCGGAGACTGATCGGTAACCAGTGCAGCTCGCGGAGGATAGGTGTAACGTGTCCTTCAGCTAGGACAGATCTTCTTGAGTTCACTTCTTGTCTCTCTACTTATTTTTTCCACCCAGGCTGTTGTTCCGTGTCAAACCATGGCAACGCTTATAAAGATATTAGATTATACATACCAAACACTAATCAAAGGTTTGCCTGCATTCTGCAAGCTTCTGATACAGTTACAGGTAGTCCTTGACTTACAACCACAATTGACCCCCGAAATTTCCATTGTTAAGTGAGTTTTATTTTGCCCCATTTTACGACCATCCTTGCCACATTTGCTAAGTGAATGACTGCAGTTTTTAAGTGAGTAGCAAGGTGGTTAAGTGAATCTGGATTCCGCATTGAGCTCGCTTGCCAGAAGGTCTTGAAAGGGAATCACAAAACCCTGGGACACTGCAACCATCATAAATATGAGTCAGTTGCCAAGAGTTTGAATTTTGATCATAGGGACGCCGCACCGATTGGGTGAAAAATGGTCATAAGTCACTTTTTTCCAGTGCTGTTGTAACTTTGAATGGTCACTAAATGAACCGTTGTAAGTTGAGGTCTACCTGTACAAGAATTAATATCCACACTGCATGAGACCTGATTAGGCATTGAATCAACAAACTTAGATACAGAGCAGCCCTTGGATAGCCAGTGCATCAGAGGTGGTATTCAGCAGGTTCTGACCAGTTCTGGAGAGCTGGCTGGCCATGCCCACCTTGGCCACACCCACCCCAGCCTCCCAAGGTCAAACACAACCTTGATGCAGCCGTCAGTGAAATTAAGTTTGACACAGAGGTGGTATTCAGCAGATTCTGACCAGTTCTGGAGAACCGGTAGTGGAAATTTTGAGCAGTTCAGAGAACCGGTAAATACCACCTCTGACTGGCCCCACTCCAATCTATTCTCTGCCTCCCAAGTCCCAGCTATTGGGAGGAAATGGGGATTTTGCAGTAACCTTCACCTGGAGTGGGGAGGGAATGGAGATTTTACAGTATCCTTCCCCTGCCATGCGCACCAAGCCACGCCATACCAACTAAGCCATGCCCACAGAACTGGCATAGTAACAAATTTTGAATCCTACCACTGCAGTGCATGGCATAGGCACAACAGGCAGCAAAGGTATTATCCACCTGCTTCTCTCCAAAATAATGTGGGTTATAGTATTGCAGGCCATTTGGCTGATTTTGAGAAACTTGAGTACTTGCTGGAACAAGTATTCTTTAGTCCGCCCATTAAATTAGCAGCAGCAAAGAACAGAACCATTAACCTTCTGTTAATGCAATTGTTTTAGAGCAGGGGGGACAAACTCAAGGCCCATGGGCTGGACCCAGCCTGCAGGGTGCTTAGATCTGGTCCCTGGGACCATCCTGAAAATAGCAAAGCCCACCATGTGTGGCCCTCCTGAGCTCTGTTAGCACTGGTAGAAGGATTGCAGGAGGCTGTTGCATCTGAAAACAGAGCTCAGGAACGCATTTTCACTGGCAGAGCACTCAGGCCAGTCATCACAGGTGCCCCGGACCTGAGTTACATCGAGCTGGCCACGCCCATCATGGCCACGTCCCACCCACCCTGGTCCCACTGACATCAAACACAATCCTGAAGCGACCCTCAATGAAATTGAGTTTGACACCTCTGTTTTAGAGGAAGAAGTAGTAGAAAAAAGCCAAAAGACCAAACCTTGATGCATTTAACCATAATGTTGACATTTCATGCAGTCTTTGCAAGTTATTTATTCTTTCCATCTTTCACAGTTGGACACGTGAATCTCATTTCAAAGATGCCACATGAGACTAATCCCGGTAAGAAAAATTGGCTCATTGGCCTAGAAAGATCTCTATTCCTTGGCCTCCCTGGACCTCCAGAAGATTCGTTGTTTCTCCAAGATTCACCCTTTGCAAGTCAGCGCGGTCCTGACATTAGCTGAAGTCATTTCCTCCAGAGCAGGAACAGGATGAGATAAGTAAGTTTACAGCAGGCGTTCCTCTCTTGCAGGCTATAAATTCTAAGAATCCTGTGCCACATCATTAGGGGAATGAGGGATTCTGAAAGTTACGGTCCACAATATCTGGAAAGCATCCAGCATTAGAAAATGTGGACATCTTCAAACACTGGAAGGGAAGCTTTGGTTCTTCAACGGCCAGTATAAGTATAAGCTTAGGAAGCTCTAGGGCAATGTGTCATGCCTGCAAGCCATCTTTTCTTTTTGGACTTCAGGCCTGCCACACTTTCCACTGTGGGAAAATGGGAGGGGGGATTATATGAGTTGGGTGATATGCAGCCATAATAGCATTCTTCTTAGAAAGCCAAGGTCATCTTTGTCTCTGCACCTGACCGGATCTGGATGGGAGGAATCCGAGGAACCCCCAACACACTGATTGCTAACCTTTTTGTTGTCACATGCCGAAAGCGCGCCCGCAATGCACATGACACCCCACTGCATGTCCCGCTCCACTGTGCATGAGCATGCAACCCTCCTGCCCCATTTTGGGCCTAGTCTCTCTACAGTTTCCTGGTACCAAAAAACAGGCTATGGGGGAGTGCACTGCACCCCTCACACCCCATTTTGGGCCTAGCAGGCCTCCCTGCTGCCTCCTAGGACCAAAAAACAGCCCGTGTGAAAGCACCTCCCATCCCCCATGCATGGCCGCATGGCCGCATGCCCCCCATGTGCGTGCATCTCCCGCATGCACCCCACCCCCACATATGCACAGAAGAGACCCAAAAATCAGCTGGCTGGCAGGAGGTGCGCGCACATGGGCAATGGAGCTGAGCTGGGGCGACAGCTTGCATGCCTGCAGAGAGGGTCTGCATTCCACCTATGCCACACGTGCCATAAATTCGCCATCATGGCACTAAGGTTTTTCTTTTTATCCTGAGAGCCACTACAAAGAATCAGGAAGGAAATTTGATACAAGTAGTCCTCCACCTACGACCACAATTGAGCCCAAAATCTATGTTGCTAAGTGAAATATTTGTTAAGTGAGTTTTGCCCCATTTTATGACTTTTCTCATCACTGTTGTCAAGTGAATTAGTAACACGGCTGTTAAGCAAATCTGGTTTCCCCAGTGACTTTGCTTGTTGGAAGGTTGCAAAGGGGGATCAAAGGACCAGGGGACACTGCAATCGTCATAAATGTGAGTCAGTTGCCAAGCACCTGACTGTAAGCCACATGACCATGGGGATGCTGCAATGGTCATAAGTGTGAAAAATGGTTCATAAGTAACTTTTTTTCCACAGTGCAGTTGTAACTTCGAGCAGTCATTAAATCAACTGTTTTAATGGGTTCCACCACAAATGCGCGAACGACAAAAGCGCGCCTGACTAAACCGCGGTGACAAAACCGCGCCGACGAATGAGCGCTGAAGCGTGCCGACAACAGCGCGCCGACAGAAGCGCGCTGTAACGTAACCCTAAAAATAACCCTAAACCTAACCCTAAACCTAACCCTAAACCTAACCCTAAACCTAACCCTAACCCTAACCCTAACCCTAAACCTAACCCTAAACCTAACCCTAAACCTAACCCTAAACCTAATCCTAAACCTAACCCTAAACCTAACCCTAAACCTAACCCTAAACCTAACCCTAAACCTAACCCTAAACCTAAACCTTACCTTAACTTAAATCGCGCTTCTGTCGGCGCGCTGTTGTTGGCGCGCTGTTGTCGGCGCGGTTTTAGCGCCGCGGTTTTGTCGGCGTGCTTTTGACGTTCGCGCTTTTGTCGGGTCACAGTTTTAATGGAGACAACCTGTACAAATGTAACACAAAGCTAGACCTGATCAGAGCTTTTAACACACCCAAATGGACATCTGGGGAGGCAAGAAAATCTGGCTCACCGACCTCAATTCTTATCCTGCGATGGAGAAGTGAGTGAGATTGATTTGGCTTCCCACATTGCACCTACTTCAAGGGTTTACCTGCTTCTATTCTGAGGGTTGTATTGCAGAAAAATGCAAGCTTTGAAGACATCACCTTTCCCAATGTCATTTTCATCCAAGAAAGGAAGTAAGTTGTGAATAGTGCCATAGTACTGTCTGGTTGGCTGAAGGAATCAGGCAAAATTCAAGAAAGTTGTTTATTTATTTATTAGATTGGTAGCTTGCCTTTCCTTCAGGAACTCAAGGCGGCATATATAATGCTCCTTTCCCTGATTTTTGTTCCCAACAACCCACCTATGGGGTAGGTTGATCTTGGAAAAGTGACTGACCCCATGATCCATCAGAAAGAACCCGAACCTATGAGCCGTGGTGGCGCACTGGTTAGAATGCAGTATTGCAAGTTGTCCGCTGACTGACGGCTACCAGCAGTTCAGCAGTTGGATTCTCAATGGCTCAAGGTTGACTCAGCCTTCCATCCTTCCGAGGTGGGTAAAATGAGGACCCAGATTGTTGGGGGCAAGAGGCTGACTCTGTAGACTGCTTAGAAAGGGCTGTAAAGCACTGTGAAGCAGTATATAACTTTAAGTGTTATTGCTAAGTCAAATTCGTTAATCATAATGCCATACATCCCCAGTGCTATTTTCCTATGTTTCAGGGTTGGGTTGCTGCCGGCATTACAGCTAGTTTGGTGCACGTGCAATTTTGCGCTTGCACAATCGCTTTGCTCGCACACGCATTTGACCATAAATGCAATAAAAATTGCTCTGTGCATACACAGAAGTAAAAAACAAGATGGCAGCACCTATGACATCGCCGGGAGAACCAGTTTGAGAGCGTGGCAAGCTTGGGTCACTGCCAGTTCCCGTGACTCAGGCTGCTAAACTTCGCCCGAACCAGTAGGAACCCACCATGCTACGCTTACTCCGTTCTGATTAAATCTAACAAAGTTCTTTCTTTCTTTCCCTGAAAGCACCTTCTGGTTTATGTCTTTGTCAAAGAAGTGAAGACCTCGAACCACATTGTTGAAATAGAGCAGAGGGGGCTTCCTTCTCCCCATGAACTGGTGGCCCTACTCAACTTCTCTTTTTTCAAGCAAAACCAGAAAGAAATAGAGTGTGCCATGCCATGTGCTGAAAAGTACGATCTGCAGCAGAGGTGGGTTTCACATAATTTTACCATCAGAACTGTGAGTGTGTGCATACATGCTCGCTTCATAAGAGAGTGCATGCTCGCTTTGTGAGCATGCATGCCTTCCACACATGCGCTTTGCTCGCATGTGCGACTTGCACACATGCGCGTGGCTTAGAAAACAAGGCTAAGTAGGACAACATAGCCAGGTCGTCCGAACCAGATGAATAGCACCATTGATCTGCAGAGATCCATAGATTCAGGAAAAACAGAGCTGCTGCTCCTGTACCTCTTCCTTCCTCAAAATTCCTGCCTGCATAAATATAATACTGAAAATTATTGGGCGGGGGGGGGGGAGGGGGAGAGAGAATAAGAGAGCTCAAAAGAGGGCCGAGCCGCAGCTCCCTGCATTAGCTTGCAGTAGCCATCATTAGTTCAGGGAAAGCAATTAACCCTCTTTCAGGAGCTGATTCCATCCAAGCTTAGGAGCTCTGCCAGAATGAGGTCATCTCATTCGGCATATCCATTACAGCCGTGCTCTGCTGGGCCCATTAGAGGAAACATTAATACATTCAACTTGAAGGGAAGAGAATGGGGGAGAAGCAGAAAAAGGGCATAAGAGAGGCTCATTACTCACTTGGTCCGTTCCCCCCCCCCCATGCAAGGCCCTCCAGATGACCCTCCTGCTTCCTTGTAAGGTCACCGTTAAAAGGAAGAAAAAAGAAAAGAGAAGCTGAAATGGCAAACGAGCAGGGTGGGGAAGGCTGAGAATGGCCAGTAGCTTCTATTAAATGTCACAGCATGGAGCTCCCAAACAGAGGAGAGATGAAAGCAATGTGCGTTTCAAAGGAAGTACCCCTCCCTCCCTCCCTTCTCAAACAACGCAGCATGAAGGTGAGCTTAATGCCCCCTAGACAAAAGCTCTGGGGTCTGCTTGAGAGAGAAGAACCTCTGTCCTAATAGAGTTGTAAGCAAGGGCATCAGGGGTGAAATGACTTATCAACTACATGCAGCTGTGCAGTGGTGGGTTTCAAAAATTGTTCGAACCTACTCTGTGGGTGTGGCCTCCTTTATGGGGGTGGCTTGCCACCAATGTGACCGGATGGGAGTGGCTTGCCACCCATGTGACCGGATATGAAGATGCCGGTGACATTTGTCAAAACCACCTTAAATTACCTCACACACAGCACTGGCATGCATAAGAATGTGATGTAAACTTGTTTTTTAAAAGGCATCTTGGTTTGCGTTGAAACAACTTCAACACAGGCAATGTTCTGATTGCACCGCAAACGCAGTAGTCATCCTTACCTTTCACAGAGGCACTGAGTTTTATAAATAGGAGCATGATAGTGTAGAATAATCGTATCCAAGGACCAGTGGTGGGTTTCAAAAAATTTTGGAACCTCTTCTGTAGGTGTGGCCTGCTTTCCGGGTCCACTGGTGGAACCTCTTCTAACCGGTTCGGTAGATTTGACGAACCGGTTCTACCGAATAGGTGCGAACTGGTAGGAACCCACCTCTGCAGCTGTGTCAAACTGGTGGCCCGCGGGCCGGATGCGTCACGCGCAGGCCACGGCCACCCCAGCTCCACGAAGGTGGAGAGCGTCACAAAATGTCACGTGATGGCAATGCAGTCTATTTGGCCAAGCTCCCTTCCATATGCTCTGTAGCATCATTTGTTTGCAAGCAGGAGTCATAAAGAAACTGGCCTCATGTGTGGTGAAGCGGCTTGCACTTAACTAGCACCGAATCACTGATGCAGGTGCTCCAATAAATGCTCGCATGAATAACAGCTCTCCGCTTCTACACTGCAGCCATACTGTGTCAATAGGTGTGCTTGTGCATGGATTAATATTATTCTCTCTTTCTAACAACTGATCCAGCAGGAAGAGTCTCAGGTGGATGCAAGAATAAGGGCTTTCGCCACATCACACATGCTCCATATCAATTTGTAGAACCAGAAGAACAATAAGGCATTGTGAGTTGATGAAGGAACACAGCCTGGGGGGTTGGAACAGGGTAATTAGGTTTGGTTTATTTCCACGTCAAGGTGTATGAAGAAGACTGTAGATTGAAGAGCACACTGTTGTGGCCCGCCAGCGGCAGGTGGCCTGCGGAGCTTGTGGCAGACTCAGACAGTGAGGAGGTTGGGGAGGAACATAGGCAGTCCTGGAGTCTGAGGAAGGCTCTGATGAGGGCTCCATGTCACAGGCAGAGATGGAGCCAGGGCCATCTGGCATCGCAAGGAACTGATAAGGTCTGTACTGCAGTTAACTCCTTGAAGGACTATTGCCTGGACTTCTTGGTGAGTGAATGCAATTAATTCACAAGAGGTAAATGAAGAGGTGGCAAGGAGTCTGTTTTGTGCTTCTGCTAAGGCCTTGTCAGAACAAACACGTTGAATAATCCAGAGAACCTTTGGATTTATAGAACTTTTATCGCAAGGTAAGCAGAAACAAGATTATCTACACCTAGAGGTTTGTGAGGGTATCAGCATGGAGGCCATATATATTTCATACAATGGAAATTATCACTGGTGATTACCACTAATAATTTTGATGGGGGAAAATGTTTGATTGTAAAGCCCAAGAGTCAAAACTCTCTAAATGGACACCTTTGTTGGGTCAGTCTTTTCAGCTGGGAAATTCAGAATTCCTTTTCCTCCAGAAGCTACCTCATTATACAGTCTTGATAAAAGTCCTTGTCAGCCACTCCATTCCAATAGAGGAGAGTTAGTGCCAGGTCTGTTCCTTTGAAGCAAATTTTGTTGCAGGATCTTGAGCTAGAAAAAGACACAACCATAGCTCATCTCTGACTTCGGTCCATTCCTCATTCTCTTGTCAATGAGAACATTTGAGAGCAGATGCCGCTCATTAGTTCAGAGGAAGGCAAGGCATTGCCTGAGGCTCCCAACAGGAGTAAATAAAACAAGTAGGTAGCATAATAATCATCTCTTGAGTCTGTCTTGAGAGACAACAACACAAGATGTCTCTGCATCTATTGGAATACTGATTACTAATGACCCAGAGGAAGGCTATAATAACTCCATGCTTGTCCTTACTCCTCTCTTCTTGCCTTTCACTCTAAAACTACAAACTGGAAGACACACTTCACACTACTAAATCTCTTATCCAACATAGTAACACACATATCAGAGTCTACTCAGCAATGGCTCCCACATTAAGAGAATAGAATAACAGAATAACAGAGTTGGAAGGGATCTTGGAGGTCAAATTCCCTGCTCACTTTTTCTTAAAAACCTCCAGTGATGGAGCACCCACAACTTCTTGAGGAAATTTCCACTGAAATTTCTTTTTAGTTCTATATTGCTTCTCTCCTTGATTAGTTTCAATCCATTGTTTCTTGCCCTGCTTCGGAGAATAGCTTGACTCCCTCTTCTTTGTGGCAGCCCCTTACATAATGGAACACTGCTATCATGTCACCAGATGTCCTTCTTTTCATTAAACTAGACATATCCAATTCCTGCATATTTCATTCCTACATATGTTCTACAATTCCTACCTACCATATTTTTTGGAGTATAAGATGCACTTTTTTTCCTCAAAAAAGAGGCTGAAAATCTGGGTGTGTCTTATACATCAAATACAGCATTTTTTGCCTCCCAAATCCCCGGCCCCTTCACCAAAATGTCCGTGCATAGCCTTCAGGAGGCTTTCAGAGAGTTCCTGGGGCTGAGGAGGGTAGAAATGAGCAAAAAATGGGCCTTTTTTGCCCTCCCCAGCGCCCAGCAGCACTCTATAAGCCTCCATAAGTCTATGCATGCAATTTTTTGATTAAAAAATGGGCCATTTTTTGCTCGTTTTTGCCCCCCCCCAGGAGCACTCTGCAAGCCCCCCCAATGCTATTCATGCCTCTCTTTTTTAAAAAAAAACGGGCCGTTTTTGGGAGATTTGCAGAGTGCAAAAACTTTTTTTTTCCCTTTTGGGAAAAAAATCTTTAACTGATTAATGAGAATTACATTGATCAAGTGCCAGCAGAAACAAAATCTTAGGTGCTGCAGATTGTCAGCGATTACCTTCTCCAGCACATGGATAAATACACCTCGAAATATCTACCTCCCTACCTACTCTCTCTCTCTCTCTCTCCCTACCTACTGTATTTCTCTCTCTCTCTTATTTCTTTCTTTCTATCTACCTACCAACCTACCTACTCTCTCTCCCTCCCTACCTATTTACTACATTTCTCTCTATATATATTTCTCTCTCTCTACCCCTCTACCTACCTACTCTCTCCCTCTCTCTCCCTACCTATCTACTGTATTTCTCTCTCTCTCTCTCTATTTCTCTCTCTCTCTACCTACCTACCTACACACTCTCACTCCCCTACCTACTGTATTTCTCTCTCTCTCTCTATTTCTCTCTCTCTTCTCTTTCCCTTTATCTACATACCTACCTACTTACCAATCTACCTAACTAACTACTCTCTCTCTCTACCTACCTATTGTATTTCTCTCTCTTTCTCTCCCTCTCTATCTATCTACCTACTTTTTTTAATTTGCCTCTTCAAAACCTTGTTGCGTCTTATACTCTGGTGCGTCTTATACTCTGAAAAATACGGTATTTAATACAAAGCTGGTGGTTATGTGTGACTTCAACTCCAAGATGAGCAATTTGTGATACTCCAAATGTTGCTGAACTGCAACTCCAGCATCCCTAGAAAACATCCCTAGTGACGACGGATGTCTGGGGCTATCCTACTTGGACTTAGAGCTAAGTATGATTGGACCCAAGTATAGTGCAGATTGGGAAGGCGCAAAAATATCTCAAAAGTGCAAATCATGCCCAGAAAGCCATGTGGAAATTGTCTACATCACTAGCAGGAGATGAGCTTAACATTATATCAGGAGGTAGGCTTCATATTTACAAATCTGGAGAGCACAGGTAGCCTATTGTACTGGTTTGATGTCTAAACTGAGCCTCTGACATGCTTGATAGCACCATTGGGAAGAAGAGTTCAGCATAGAGCCGAGGTGGTGCAGTAGTTAAGTGTGCAGGATACTTCTGCTGCCTGCCAGCTGCTTGCAATTTGGCAGTTCAAATCTCACCAGGCTCAAAATTGACACAGCCTTCCATCCTTCCAGGGTGGGTAAAATGAGGACCCAGATTGTTGGGGGCAATATGCTGACTGTAAACCGTTTAGAGAGGGCTGTAAAGCGCTGTAAAGTGGTATATAAGTCTAAGTGCTATTAGTATGAGAAATTTAAAAAAGGAGAGCAGTGTGAGAGAAAGGATAGTACATCCTGAAGATATTATTTGGAGACTGATGCTATCTGGAAGAGGGGGGAGAAGAGAAACCTTGGCAAATAAGAGAATCTATTAGATCTAGACAGCATCAAGGAGCAAGCAATGGCAAGATGTGTAACTATTAAAGAAGATAATTACTATAAACTGATGCATCAAATTAAAATAGACTTAGAGAAGTGGAAAAACTTGCAGCTTCCTGTCGCTGACAGGAAGAATAGCTACTATGAAAATGAATATCCTGCCGAGACTACTCTATCTATTTCAAATAATTCCGATAAAGCTAGAAAAAAGATATTTCGAAGAACTAAATAAAATAATATTAAGATATATTTGGCAAGGGAAAAACAGCAAGAATAAACTTGAAAAGTACTTGAAAGATAGAGGTGATTTTGGGAGTTGTATTATCAGGACTCGGTACTTCCTTGGGTGAAGGAATGGATTGGTTTGAGGCATAAAAGATAATTGACTTTGGATTATGGGATAGGAACAGAGGTGAGTTGCTCCTGGTTCGACCCGGAGTAGGCGAACTGGTAGTGGCAGCGGTGGGAGGTTCCGCCCACTCGCCCACCATTTCTGCGCATCCGCAGAAGCGCCCTGCATGAGCGAACTGGTAGTAAAAAAAATGGAAACCCACCACTGGATAGGAATTACAAATTAACGATGTCAACTGCATATAAAGAAAATGTATATAAAATGTTTTATAGATGGCACTTCTCACCCTCAAGATTGGCAAAGATGTTTAAGGATATGTTGGTTAAATGCTGGAAATGCCATCAGATGCTTGGTTTGTACTGTCCTATGTGGTAGACATGCCCAAAAGCAAAAAAATATTGGACAAAAATATATGGTTGGAACAAATGATAAAGCACCATATTGATTTAAAACCAGAAATATTTCTGTTGGGCATTCTACCAGATAATTATAATAAGGGGAATACATATTTGATCCCACATGTATTAACTGCAGCCAGAAATATATTTGCACAACAATGGAAAAGACATCTCTACAGATTAAAATGTGATTAAAAAATTATTAGAATGTGCAGAAATGAAGAGATTAACAATTGCAATTAAGGAAAAGGAACAAACTGAATATTTTATATGGGATTTATTTTATCAATGGTTAGATAACAAAAACAGAAGTTAGAAACATGGAAATATAAGAAAAAGATTAATGAAATAAGGGAGATTTGTTAAAATAGAGAAGTATATATTATGATTGTTATTTTTATTATTATAGAATTAATATCAATGCAACTAGTATTGTTGTAAACATTATTACTATCTTTCAAACTATTTATACCCAGACAACACGCTCTCTAATCGAAAATGAAATGTTGACATGTTAAAAAAGATAAAAACTTTATGCAAAATAAAAAAAGGAGCAAGCAACAAACCCAGCTTTGTAATCTAATTATAAATCTGGTCACATCAGCAGCACTTCTGAGCTATTGTGTCTTTTACTGAATTGAGGATTTGTTGCAGCTCAAGTTCTTCTTCAAAGCCAAACATGGAATTTTTCAGAGGAAGCCTCCTGCAGGCTAAAAAGGCTGGGATGTTGCTGACTCTCTCCCCCATCCTGTTCATGTTTCAGGAGGTTTCTGTGGCTTGAGAGATCTGAAAGGGTCATCCAAAGCCTTGGAGGCCCATCACAAGATGAGCTGAAACACTCCTCACCAATGTTCATGTCCAGGCAAACACCCCAAGGAGTGCATATTCCTCTCTTATTTAGGGTCAGATAGATTTTAAGACAATCCTAAAATCTGCCAAATGGGCTTGGCTATCTACCTCTATCTCTACCTCCATCCATCCATCCATCCATCCATCCATCTATCCATCATCTATATCACATCTCTGTCTGTCTGTCTGTCCATCCATCAGTCCATCCATCTTCTATATCATATCTATCTATCAGTCCGTCGATCCATCTGTCCATCTATCTATCATCTATATCATATCTATCTATCTCTGTCTGTCCATCCGTCTGTCTGTCCATCCATCCATCTTCTATATCATATCTATTTGTCCATCCATCCATCTATCTTCTATATCATATCATATCTATATCATATCTATCTCTATATCTATCCATCCATCCGCCCATCCATCCATCTATCTTCTATATCATATCTATCGATTCGTCCATCCATCCCTCTATCCATCTATCTCCATCCCAGAATTACAGTGTCCAAAATCCAGTAGGAATCTATGAGGCATCTATAGTCTCACTAAAAGCAATGACTCATCTCATCGGACCATTTTCAGGTTCCTGAGCAAAAGAGGGAGATCTCTCTATCTTTTTCTTGGTTCTGTTTTTCCTTTCCCATCTCTAAACTCTCTGGAAATAAAATATCCTTACATTATCTTTGACCAGCAAACTCAGTTTAACAGCGACACTAGCTTGAAAATGTACAGGGATAAACCATAGAAGAGACGATCAGCAATGGTTAATAACAACAACAACAAAATGGGTTTGTTGAATCACGGAAAATGGAAATGAGATCCAAGTTGGTCTTTGTATCACTGCTAATGGTTCAGCAAGGGTGAATAACCCAGAATTAATTAGATTGGAGACTGGACACAGAACAAGAAGGAAGAAAAGAACAGGCTGCTTCATATGATTTAGATCAAGATGGGATAAATGGTGAATGACTCAAAAGAGATTCAGGACAACAA
Organism: Thamnophis elegans; assembly: GCF_009769535.1. NCBI lineage: Eukaryota > Metazoa > Chordata > Lepidosauria > Squamata > Natricidae > Thamnophis > Thamnophis elegans. The sequence continues at coordinate 37,364,845 of NC_045555.1, forward strand.
ATGGAGCAGCAAGAATATGTAACACAGTTATGCCCAACTTGAAGTTCTTTAATTGTATTGAACTTCAGATCCTATCATCGCCTATAGGTTGTACATGGTGGAAGTTGTAATCAAAATATCTGGATAGTGTTTTTAAGTGTACAAGTCAGCTGGTGCAAAGAACCTGGTGCACACTGATGCTTCCAGTGGAAGAAGATTGCCACAGGGAATAATGGGAGGGGGGGGAATGAAAACTTGCTGCATAAGGGGGAAATTAGGAGCGAATAAATATTTGGCTGCTCAGTAGCTAAGACACTGAGCTTGTCAATCAGAAAGATCGGCAGTTCAGCAGTTCGAGTCCCTAGTGCCATGTAACAGAATGAGCTCCCATTACTTGTCCCAGCTCTGACAACCTAGCAGTTTCAAAGCATGTAAAAATGCAAGTAGAAAAATAGGAACCACCTTTGGTGGGAAGTAACAGCGTTCCGTGCGCCTTAGTCATGCCGACCACATGACCACGGAGACATCTTCAGACAGTGCTGGCTCTTCGGCTTTGAAACAGAGATGAGCACTGCCCCCTAGAGTTGGGAATGCCTAGCACATATGTGTGAGGGGAACCTTTACCTTTACCTATGTGCACACATACAGAATAAAACCTGATATAAGACATTAGTCTCAGCTAAAATATAGGAGCTGCCAAATGATGTATTTGGTTGGTACCCATGCAGCACTGCAGGAAGCACTTAGTCACATACCATTTCTTAAAATTCCCTTTCTCTACTTTAGTCTTGGAGCATCCAATAATAAAATAGAAATTCCTAAAATTCTCTAAAACAGTGTGGCTTTTTCTCACTGCAGAATTTCAAAGTAGTTCTCCCAACATAATTGAGTTGCTCCAGGTTGGCAAGACATCACCTTGCTAATTGCTGTATCTTGGACACTGTTTAAACTCAACCAATGCAACCTAAATCTTGGGAGGATCACATGGACTAGTGCAGCCCGGATGCGTCACATGCTGGCCCGGCCCCGCCGGTTTAGTGAAAGGGGGGAAAGTTCCGATACGACACATGACGCCACCATGACGCAGTGAGTTTGACACCCCTGTAATAGACCCATAGAAAGCAAAACTCCGAGGCAGGTAGATTCCTCAAATAATAGCTTTATTGGATAGATCTGTCAGGGTTCCAAGTAATACACCCATTGCAAACAGATATTGGCACATATTTCAGGGGTAGGTTTCTGTTGGCATTACTGCCAGTTCGGTGTATGGGCAATTTTGCACACACATGCATAATTGCCTATAAATAGGTCTGTGCATGCGCAGAACATTTTAAAAGGTCAAAAAAAGATGTCGCGGTAACCGGGGAACCAGTCTGAGGGTGTGGCGAATATGCCGTTTCTACTGGTCCAGAGACCCATTCGCCATTTCCATTACCGGTTCCACCGAACCGGTGTGAACCAGGAGGAACCCACCTCTGGTGAAAACTGACTCTGAAGGTTCCTGCGGTTTTCGCCTAATTAAAAGTAAAAGTTTGTCACTTTCTCAAAACAATCAGTCTCATGGTCCAATCACGGCGCTGCCTAGTTGTCTGGTGACATCACTCCGCTTTCCTCTGCCCAGTTGTGAGAATGTCCTTGGTTCCCAAGAGAAAGTATTTTGTTTTGGCTATAAAATCCCAGCTATCTAAAATCCCGCCTGCCTATCCTTCAGCTCCAGTGTGGCAACACTGAAACGTCCAAGATGTTTTTGGTCAGGTCAGCTTCAGGGATGACAACAGGATAATTAAAATTGTATGCATAGCAACACCCATAATATATGTGTATGCTGGCAGTGTGACAAGCAGGGATTATAATACAAATCAGGCCCCTCTTTTGCTCCAATATCTAATTTTCTGCAGTTCTGCTTCCAGTCCATTATTTCTCTTCCAAAACTAACTTCACCTGAAGTATGTGTTTGGAAGCTTGGGACAATGCTGAAAAATATGACGGGATGAAAAATAATGTCTCTGCCTCCATAGTCTTAGTTTAAATAGGGGTAATTTAATGAAAGAGAAAAGTAATCCTTGAAATGAGCTTCTTTGTTAACCATATTTACTTCTTTACATAATCCCCACTATTCACTATTTCCTTCTACCAACAATGGACAAGCTTCTTAAAGCTGTCACAAAAGAACCACATATTTTGTCTTTTCAACCAGGCCCTGAGTCATTTCCACCTCTTAATCTGAGCCAAACAGATGCCAACAAAGGAAAGTTTTAGGAAAATGTGGAAGTTGCATGGTGCAAATTCTGGGCTGCCTGGCAGATGGAGAAGATGGTGAGAACTAACTTTACAATTGCCTCTTGATTGATTTAAGACTGTCATGCCATGTTGCAACAAAATGGTTGTTTATGCTTCCAAACGCTGCCTAATCATTGTTTAATCACTCTCTCTATGACCTACAGCCAGCTCAGCAGAAACTAAAATCCAGAACAAGCTTCCTTAGGTCGAAGGAAGACTTTGAAGGATTTGAAAGCAGAGCAGACTTCTGGAATGCTACAAAGGACAAACACTGGATGGAACTGATGGAAGAGCTGGCATCTGGATCAGAAGAAAGCTAGGAAGTTTAGAAATCATTGAATAGGCCAGTGATGGCAAACCTTTTTTGGCTGCCGTGCCAAAAGCGGGGGGAGCACAGGGGGTTCATGCGCCGGCATGCCACACCCGTAATGCTATGCGAGCACCCCCAGTGGAAGTCCCGGTTTGCTCGTAGGGCCAGTTTTTGCCCTCTGGAGCCTTCAGGGAAGCCTCCTGAAGGCCCCGGAGGTTGAAAATCGGCCCTACGGACAAAGCGGAAGTCACCATTTCCTGAAGCCTCCAAAACACAAAAAAAAACCAGCCCTACGGGCAAACCGGAAGTTCAGGAACGTACTTCCAGATTGCTCGTAAGGCCGATTTTCAACCTCCAGAGCCTTCAGGGACCTGGCTTCCCTGAAGGCTCCGGAGAATGAAAAACGGCCCTACGAGCAAACTGGAAGTACATTTTTGAAGTTCTGGTTTGCTTGTAGAGCCATTGTTTTGCTCCTTGGAGACTTAAGGGAGGCCTCCGGAGGATGAAAAATGCCCTCAAAAGAAGGCCAATGTCAGCTGGCCAGTACGCACATGCGCGCTGGCCAGCTCACAGGACAATGCCTCGTGTGCCCTGACAAATGGCGTGCCATAGGTTCGCCATCATGGGAATAGACTACACAGGTACCACCACAAGATCCCAAGCCATTCTGTACAAATGGGGCTATCAGCCCTGCAGAAGAGGGATGAAAGGAGGGAGCCGCAGCATAGGGATAAAAGAGCCACATGCGGCTCTGGAGCCGCAGATTGCTGGCCCCTGGGCTATCCGGTTGTTTCTGCTGTTTGTGATTATCATGCAGAGAACAACACATATGTATATCTGTCCTTTGTGCCCCGATCAGTGTACACTTGAGGATCTCATGGCAATGCATCAGAACACAATTAATGTTGCTAGTTTCTGGGCAAGAGCCATTTAATTTGTCCATATTTTAATCTTGTATTTTATATTACAAATTTTATGACTTAGAGTTTGCCTTATTTCAATTGTGATGCATCTGACACAATTAAATAAACAAACATGGTTGTTTCAAAGTTTTGAGTGTTGCAATTTAGCTGTCGGAGTTGATAGCAGTACCCAATTCAAGAAAATCTCCATGAATTTAGATTAATCCATCTATATCCCCAGAAATTGTAATCATGAGCTTTCCTGCTGAAACCTGGGCTTTTATTTACCATCAACACTCCCGCCCATGTGCACTTGACACACATAGACACAGAAAAACATATAGAGAGAGGGGGGAGAGAGGGAGGGAGGGAGGGAGAGAGAGGGGGAAGGGAGAGGGAGAGGGGGAGAGGGAGAGGGGGAGAGGGAGGGAGGGAGGGAGGGAGGGAGAGAGAGAGAGAGAGAGAGAGAGAGAGAGAGAGAGAGAGAGAGAGAGAGAGAGAGAGAGAGAGAGAGAGAGAGAGAGAGAGATTGAGAGATTCCATAGATTGATGTTTTGTTTCTGGAGCATACCAAACAGTTTACATTATGCTAGCTGTCACAATGCCGTGAAGAAATCCCTCCTCTTAATTCTTATAGTGTGAACACAATTGTTGACAAATTTCAACCCGCAAAGCCACAACCAACATGTGAGGAGCCCATGTTTTACAAGCCTTCTGTTGCTGAAGAATATCAAAAACATGGCCCACATGTTCCTATGAAACGCCAAGCTTGACAGCAGTTTCACTTTGAATTGATCGGCTGATCGTCCTTAGTCAGCTTATCAACATTCCTCATGTTTGTGGGGGGGGGGGGGGGCATACAACAGAGTTTCTAGTATTTCTGCATTGCCTACTGTTGGGTGTTTTGTACCAATGGAAGCATGGCTTTTAATTCAACCTTTCTTCAAAGGAGCTAGTTGCTTTTTGAATTTTACATTTATCAGTACAATGAGTTGATAAGAGACTGGCCAGAAGGAGTGGCTTTCATGTTTCGGTGAGTTATTATTCGGTCAGTAAAGATTCTAGTATTAAAAAATTGAATTCCATGACACAGAAAATAGACACTCATTCTTTGCAGACGTCTCTTATTTCCAGCCGCAACTAGCATGTACCCAACATCTCCAAAAAATATTATGTAGAAAAGGACCTCTACTACAGATCTTTTCCTCTTTTGCCCTTCTATTTACACAAAAGGGGAGACTTTAGGGAGCCTTTTCTGACCATGCCCAACTAGCACAGACACTTCTCTCCTTAGTTACTTTCTGGTGCTTTGGAAAATAGGTTGACCTCCTCTTCTTTGTGGCAGCCCCTCAAATACCAGAACCCTGCTTTAACTTTAAGACTTGTGGACCTCAATTCCCAGAAATCCCCAGCCAGCAAGTCTTAAAGTTGCCAAGTTTGGAGACTCCTGCCCTGCCCTAAAGCAATGTCAAGAAGAACCATACAGAAGGAGACTGAGAAAGAAGAAAGACTGAGACTCTAGAAAAAGTTCAGAGAAGAGCAATCAAGATGATTAGGCAACTGGAGGCTAAAACATACAATGAACGGTTGCGGGAACTGGGCATGGCTAATCTAGTGAAGGGAAGGACCAGGGGAGATATGATGGCAGTGTTCCTATGTTTGAGGGGCTGCCATAGAGAGGAAGGGGTCAAGCTATTTTCCAGAGCACCTGAAGGCAGGCAAGGAATAATGAATGGAAACTGATCAAGAAGAGACTCAACCTAGAAACAAGGAGAAATTTTCTGACAGTGAGAACAATCAACCAGTAGAACAGCTTGTCTTCGGAAGTTGTGGGGGCTTCAAGAAGAGATTCTCCTGCTGGGGCAGGGGTTGGACTAGATAACCTATAAGATTAATTTTGTTAATCTGATAAGATAATGACTCTTCATTTCCCAGATTCTCACCACCTCTGTTTCCACTCTGCACTACAAAAAGCAAGACCTTGAGTTGAGAATTTATTTATTTTTGAATGCCACCTCAATGACTCTGGTGACACAGCGAACTGTGATTCACAACACGCAGAATCTTTCTCGGCAGAGAAGTGTGTTCCAAAAGACTTGCCGTATTAATCAAGTGGTGCCTTGAGGCCCCAACGGCACCACAGTTCTATCCTGCTGCCGTCAGAAAATGAAAGAGGGCAGAAATAGATACAGGAAGATACACCAAATGCTTACATCACAAGCTCCCCCCTTCAATAAAAACAGCCTCACGGGTCATTGGGAGCATCGCAAGAGTAAACGGCACAGCCAGCCATGAAAAGAAAAGGAACATTATAGCCTACAAAGACACACACTAGTCTATTGAAAGCTTTCATTTCCTTTCGACACATCTACTTGTAGAATTTAGAAAAAGCTGTAGGGAGCTGGAAGAGAAATAGAAGACCGTTAAAAACACAGTCCTCCTGGGCAAAAGAGTCCATCTCACAGAGGCTTTATAGCAATTATTTGCAATTTGAAGGAGACATTATTTCAGTGGGAGAAATATCCACTGTCACCACTGTCACTTCAACTCTTCCACCCCCAGCGATATGAGAAATGGCCATGTTTATGGAGAAGATAAACTTTCCTTCGGAGGAGAACATCTTTATAAAAGCAGACAGCTGGAAGAGGTTTTTAATTTAGAGCAGGGCTTCTCAACCTCAAGGCTGGCTGGGGAATTCTGGGAGTTGGAAGTCCACCAGTCTTAAAGTTGTTGAGGTTGAGAAACAATGAATATGGCAGAGGTAAGGAATGATAGCCCCTTTTATGAGTTGTGGTCTTCAACTCCCAGAATTCCGGAGCCAGTATGGCTGGCTCAGGAATTCTGGGAGTTGAAGTCCATAATTCATAAAAGGTCCGTTGTTCCTCACCCCTGATCTAAGGCATCTAACATGTCCAGTAGTGGGATTCAATTTTTTTTACTACAGGTTCTACTGGTTTTTATTACTGGTTAATGGGCATGGCATGGCTTGGGGGGCATGACAGGAGAAGGATACAGCAAAATCTCCATTCCCTTCCCACTCCAGGGGAAGGTTACTGCAAAACCCATTCCCTCCTGATCAGCTGGGACTCGGGAGGCAGAGAATAGATGGGGCGGGGCCAGTCAGAGGTGGTATTTACCAGTTTTCCAAACTACTCAAAATTTCCACTGCTGGTTCTCCAGAGCTGGTCAGAACCTGCTGAATACCACCTCTGAGCTTGTGCCTCTCAACAGCCCACCCAGCTCCTTCCCAGATAACTGGACTTTCTGTCCAACTGGTCTTGCAGATGGAGAATTTTCCCTAACATTCATTTGGAATGTAGCTTTACTTTAAGTTAAATCTATTATCCCACTGTGTCCTGCACTCTGGGATAATAATAATTAAAAAAAAACAGGCCTTGAATTTCTCCTGTGTTTTTTGTCCTGTCTTTCAGTAACCTTAAGGATCAGTATCTCCTCCCGGTTGGTGCCCACCAGAGGTTTAAAAAATATATGGTGATCAAAGCAGCACAACCAATGACCAACCCTGGTGTGTGTGTGACTTTGACAAATGGCTTCATCATTCTGCTATGATTACCATCTTGCCTTTTTTACTGCCGTCTCCACTTACCAATCGCAATGTTCCCTCAGCTTTCATTTCCCATATTAAACCTGTGATGAACTTTTGAAGGAACCAGGTAGGTCTAGTCCCGTGATGGTGAACCTATGACACGCCTGCCGGAGGTGACACACAGAGCTGTCTCTGTGGGCACGCACCATTGCCATCTGCTCTTCTGGTTTTTGGCCAGCTGGTCTTTGCGGGCACTGGAGTGCTGGAAAATGGCCCCAAAAATGTCCAAAAATCAGCCCATTTTCTGGGTCATTTTCAGGCCATTTTTGGCCTAAAAACGGTCCAAACTGGCCTGGTTGTTGGCCATTTTTCAGGCTGTTTTCAGTCCAAGAAACAGCCTGAAAACAACCCAAAAAAACAGTCTGGTTGTTGGCCATTTTTCGGGCTGTTTTTGGTGCTCTGGCCCCCACGAAGACCAGCTGGCAGGCGTGCATGCAGATGTGTTCCAGTTTGGGCACTTGGTGCCAAAAAGGTTCGCCATCACTGGTCTAGTCTAACAAAGAGGTAGAATGGGGGGGACATGACAGCAGTCTTCCAAAACTTGAAAGGCTGTTGCAAAGAAGAAGGGGACAACCTATTCTACAAACCACCTGAGGGCAGGGCAAGAAGTACCAGATGGAAGCTTATCAAAGAGAGATCCGCCTAGAACTAAGGAGAAATTTCCTGACAGGGAGAAAAATTAATCAGTGGAACAGCTTGCGTGTAGAAGTTGTGAGTACTCCATCACTGGAGGTTTTTAAGAAGAGATTGGACAACCATTTGTCCAGAATAATATCGGGTCTCCTGTTTGAGCAGGGGGCTGGACTAGAAGATCTCCAAGGTCTCTTCCAATTCTGTTACTTGGTATTCTGTAAATTAATTTTTCCTTGTATGCTTAGTTTCCAGGTTGGATAACCTTATAACATTTTTTTCTGAACCTGTTCTCGATGATAAGTGTGCATCTTTTCTGAAATACAGCAGCCAAAATTGGAGACAGAACTGAAGTTGGATTCTGACCAAAGTTTAATGAAGCAGAAATATTATTTGCCAGGATTACACAACTGTACTATTGACAGAGCTTCCAATCACCAAGAAGGTTCCAAGAACCTTCATTATTTATTATTATTGCCACGCCAACTCTCCCTTCTCCCCTAAGTGCTTCCCCCCCCTAATTTGCATTTGTGCCTTTTTCCCCTCATTCCCTTTTCCTATTTCACAACTAGTTCCTGTACAATTCAACTGAGCAATGAAACTAATTCAATCAGGTGGCAAATCCTGCTGGGCACAGTCGATTTCAATTCTCCTGAAAAGTTTTGTAAATTGTGTTATTGAATGGCAGAGTATTGCTGAGACAAGATAGGAGCCAGAGGAATTAAGAATTATTGGCTATTTCCGCTGATTCTACTTTGCCTGATTTGGACACTTAGCAACTCAAGAGGTTGCGCTTCGAACCGCCTACAAATCAACATCTTTATCTTGGATTGCTCTTAAAAGCAATACAGTCGTAGAGAGCCAACAAAATGACTGGCAAATCTAATAAAAACATGTCTACTCTTGTTTTCTGAATTGTTTGCCTGAGCAGATCAGAGAATGGACCTGTCTTTCCACAGGCTGCATTGCAGGGAGGATCCTAAAGACAAGATGGCCGCTGCAAATACGTGACTGAAGTTCCATCTCTTCTATGTTCATTGCACATGAGATGCTTGTGCAAAGGGCCTGGCTCAGGAATGTGTTCCAGCAGAGACTACTGCCAGTTCGCTCAAGGAGGTGCCCCGCACGTGTGCTACAAGCACTCAATGCACACTGCACGGACATGCACCTTACAATTAAAATTGCTCTGGGCATGCACAGAAACAAAAAATAAGATGGCGGTGCCGTAGAACCGGTACAGCGGCATGTCAGTCCTAGGTCGCTGCTGGTTCCAGCGACTTAGGCCACCAAACTACTACTGGTTCGGCTGAACCGATCCGAACTGGTAGGAACCCACCACTGGCCTGGCTTCAATTATGCAGTTGCAGATACCATGTTGATTTTTTTTAATATTCCCCCCTCCTCTTGCCCCTGGCACATTTCAAATGAGAAAAATATTTCCTTTTTACTGTGCATATGAGAATGTTCTCAGAAACCCTTCACACAATTTGTACATGATCCTTCTGGTAAAAACCACAGGAGGCTTGATAGGGCTCAGACACTGGACTAACATCCATTGAACCGTATATAGTTCTTGCCATGATGATATTAAGAAAGATGCTGAGATCCTAGAAAATGTGCAGAGAAGAGCAACTAAGATGATTAGGCATCTGAAGGTTAAATTTTATGATGAACGGTTGAGGGAGCCAGGTATGTCTCTAGCCCATTGAAGAGAAGGGTTGAGGGGGGCACAGTAACTGTCTTCCAGTACTTGAGGAATTGACTTGTTCTCCAAAGCATCTGAGGGCAGGGCAATAAGTAATGGGTGGAAGATCATTAAAAAGAAATCAAATATAGAACTAAGGAGAAGTTTTCTGACAGTAAGAACAATTAATCAATGGAACAGCTTGCCTCACTGGAGATTTTCAAGAAAAAAATTGGACAACCATTTGTCCCTGATGGTATATGGTCTCTTGCCTTGAGCAGAGGTTGGACTAGAAGATCTCCGAGGTCCCTTCCAGCCCTATGATTCCATGTTCTGATCAGAACAAGCTACAATGTCCCAGTTCACACAAAGCCCACCATGGATTACTGACAGCAATTCATTCACACAACACAATAAGCACAACCCAAGCAAACCACAGTTCCACAGTGAGGTAATTCTGGAACAGCATGCAAACCACAAAGATCATCCTTCACCTAGTTGCCTAGAGAGGCCATTGCTTTCTACAGCAGAACAAGGAACCAGGAAAATCTATCTATATAAAAATGGCTGTGTGTGTGTGTGTGTGTGTGTGTGTGTGTGTGTGTGTGTGTATGCGCATATGTTTCAACATAACTCTGGAACGCCTCAAGCAAATTCAACCAAACTTCGTACACAGATGACTTATTCTCTGGAAACAAATGCTATGGGGGTAAGACACCTCCATCACCCCTCAGTGTGTGTGTTCTGTTAAGATACAGCCTGTTGTGCCTTAAAATGGCTTCTACTGTACAGCACAGTGGAGTTGCCATGGTAATGGCTTCACAGTACTCCACAAGGGGCTCCATCTGGTAAGGGGGAAAATCCAACATTAGAAATTACGTTTGGTCTGGACATTTTCCCCGATAAATAAATACCCGGGCAATGCCAGGTTATCAACATGTCTTTAATAAAAACACCTGCCAGTTAGCTAGAACCATCATCTGCTTTAATGATATATTGGTGCCTGAAGTTGTTGTGATGCCATTTTTACTGTGAATTGGTATGCTGTGGATGCTAAATTAGGGATTTAGATTTGCTGGGTGTAAAAAGCAATGACTTCTCAAAGAAGTATGGGGAGCTGTTGAACCTGGGCTAATAATTATTACAATCAAAGCAGAACTAGCATGGATTTGAGTGGTTATTCTTACAGATGAAGTAAAGGTTTATTTGTATCTGTTTAACCTAAAGTGAATGGACACAGTGGCTCAGTGGCTCTGATGCTGAGCTTGTCGATCAAAAGGTCGGCAGTTCAGCGGTTTGAATGTCTAGCGCCGCATAATGGAGTGAGCTTCTGTTACTTGTCCCAGCTTCTGCCAGCCTAGCAGTTCGAAAGCACGTAAAAATGCAAGTAGAAAAATAGGGACCACCTTTGGTGGGAAGGGAACAGCGTTCTATGTTCCTTTGGAGTTTATTCATGCCGGCCACATGACCATGGAGACGTCTTTGGACACTGGCTCTTCAGCTTTGAACAACTAGCACATATGTGCGAGGGGAACTTTATCTTTATCTTCTAAAGTGAAGTGGAAGGGAATTTCACAACTTGCAAAATTAAAACCCTGAGAGAATATATCAGGTTGAGGCAGGTGGGGGGGAGAGATATTAGAGAGATCCAATTTAAATGACTTCAGAGAAAAAGACTTTGCAAAAATAACTCCATCGCCATCTGCGACAGCTGTCCTGATACAAACATTAAAAATGCATCCATTATTTCTTTTTAATACAAACAAGCTTCCATAAACCCATAGCTGCCAGTTCTGCTTTGTTTTTCTCTTTTTTTAAAACCGTGTTTATGATCAGAGTACTTTTATCAAAGAGATGCCATGGAAACATATAATCCTCCATCTTATTCACATTAGTGTATAGGCAGAAAAAACATCCTGCCTTGACTCACACACCCTATTAGCACTGGCACTTTTCCAGAACAGATGGAAGGGCCAACTGGCAGGTCTATTATCATTATTTTTTTGATGGTGATTATTATTATATTATTCTCAGGCGTGTTTATCTATCTTGTTGCTAATGGCTGCAACATTAAGGCGATGCCAGAGTGGATGGGTGCAACATTTTGGTGTCCTTTGGGATTTTAGGGCACAAAAGGAAGAGACTTCAAGGACTGGTTTTGCTCGTTAAACCCAACACACCCAATGAATTGGGAAAAAAATTGAACACATTGGCTTCACCCAATGCAGAGCTGCTCTGGGCTGACAAAACACATTGGATTACTACAGAACGTAGACCCTGGATGGGTGAATCCATGTAAATTTAACTTCCCCAAAAACGTAAGACTCAAATTAAAATGTTCGCCAAATGATCTCATTATGGAATTGTGTGATGGGAGGGGTGGGCTTCAAAAATTTCAGCAACTGGTTCTCTGCCTGGTTGCTGGGTGGCCATGGTGGGTGTGGCCTAGTCAGCCATTTCCAGCCTTCTGGAACTTTCAAGAGGCTCCTTTTCCCCCCTCCTCGTGCCTCCAGATGGGCCCTGCACTTACCTCTCATCCAAAATGGGCCACGTGGAGACTCCTGGGAGGGGCAGGGAGGGGCAGCCAGGAGTGGGATTTGGAGGGTCTCTGAACCAGTCATAATGTTAGCAACAGGTTCTCCCGAACATATTCAAATTTAGGAGGTGGTTTCATCTGTTTCTTGGCCAAGGGAGCCAGCATTATTCAAAGACATTTTCTATGGTCATGTGACCAGCATGGCTATACGCCAAAGGTTCATAGAATGCTGTTATCTTTCCATCAAAGGAGCTTCTTATTGTTGTGGCCTGCCAGTGGAGCTAGTGGAAGACTTACACAGTGAGGAGGTTGGGGAACCTGAGGAAAGCTCTGACGAGTTCTCTGCAGAGGAGGCAGAGATGGGGCCAGGGCCATTTGACAGTTATCAGCTGCCTTTGGAGTCAGACATCAGTGGGGCAGAAGAACAGCTGGAGCCTGTTCCCAGTATGTGCATGCGCAGAGCTGCCAGGAGAAGGGAACAGCTAAGGAACAAGGGATGACTTGGGAGTAAATCCACAGGTGGATAGTAAATGGTCCCTCCATAGGGAATAAAGAGGAGCAAAAGGGGAGTGGAGTTTGCAGAAGACAATTAGTTCAATTCATTAGAATGAAGATCTGTTCCTGACTTCTTGCCAAGTATTGCCTGCGACAGAGGGGCGTTTGGAAGATATCGGCCTGGCAGCTCTCCAAGCCTGACAAAGGTCTGTAGTTGTGAAATCTCTTGAAAGGCTGTTGGGCAGGACTTTGCTGGAGAGGCTTTCATGTTAAACTAAATAAGATAGGTTTTATCAGGACAAGGAGTCAGCTTCGTGCTTGTGGGAAGCCTAGGTCAAAACAAGAAGAGGATGACCTGCATCAATGAGAGTACTGTTGGAAGATGTGAAGGTCCAGGTTAGGAACTAATTGTCCTGGAGAAAATCCTGTGATCATCAAGAGACAACAATAACTTAATGGAACAAAATCCATTGACTAATCGATCACACTGGTCCATTAAAATAAAATCCAACTTCAATCCCTATATTGATTATCTAATAGAGGTTGCTTAATGATGAGCCCAATCAGGTGACAGCTTGAAAGAAAGCTAAACAGGATTGATAGTTTGAAGGGACACTGTCAGAAAAAAGGAACGGAAACAAGGCTAGGAAGTTTGAAAACCATTCTAAAGAAAGGCATTAGCAATCCATATTGCTGCCACAAAAGTCCACTCAGATGTATTGTATTGTATTGTATTGTATTTGGTTTATTTGTATGCCGCCCTTCTCCAGGAGGGACTCAGGGCGGCGAACAACTCAGGAGGGAAAGGGAACATAAACACAATACACATAATTAAAATACATGAAAATCACACAGCCATACCAGTCGAGAGGGGAGGGGAACTCATCAACCCCAGGCCTGCCGGCACAGCCAGGTTTTGACGGCTTTCCGGAAGGCCTGGAGAGAGGTGAGGGTCCGGATCTCCGCAGGGAGTTCATTCCAAGGGCCGGAGCTGCTACAGAGAAGGCCCTCCCCCGGGTAGTAGCCAGATGGCATTGGCTGGTGGACGGAACCCGGAGGAAGCCGACCCTGTGAGATCTGACGGGTCTTTGGGAGGTAATTGGCAGCAGGCGGTCTCTCAAGTACCCAGGTCCAATACCATGAAGGGCTTTATAAGTAATAACTAGCACCTTGAAGCGTATCCGGAGACCGATTGGAAGCCAGTGCAGCTCACGGAGGATAGGTGTAACATGGGTGTATCGAGGTACACCCACAATCGCTCGCCCAGATGTGTCTATATAGTCACGCTGCCATCTGCATTAGTTGAGATCAGCTTGAAAAAGATACTACCTTGTAATAATGATGGGTTCTGCATATTTACTCCCAGATGACGGTTGGGTTGGATTGCATTGCAAGCTAAGAGAGCCAATTTGGTCTAGAGGTCCAGGCAGCAAGCTAGAAACCAGGAGGCAGTGAGTTCTAGTCCCACTTTAGCCATAAAAGCCAGATGGGTGACTTCAGATCAGTCACTTTCTCTTGGCCCAATTCATCTCACAGGATTGTTGTTGTTGTTGTGGGGGAAATAGGAGGAGGAAGGTGTGTTGGGTATGTTCGTCACCTTGGGTTATTTGTAAAAATAAAGGCAATGAATGAATGATCCTAAGGTTACTTATTTAGAAGTAAGCCCCATTAACCTGAATGAAATTTACTCCATGGAATACCTGTAGATGTGTAGAATGGATTTTTTTTTCATCCTACCAGTCATTTCTCAAAGAATAGAATGGTATGGAATGGAGTGGAGCAGAGCAGAGTTGAACAGAACAGAACAGAACAGAACGGAGTAGAGTAGAGTAGAGTAGAGTAGAGTAGAGTAGAGTAGAGCAGAGCAGAGCACAGCAGAGCACAGCACAGCACAGCACAGCACAGCAGAGGACAGCAGAGCTGAAAGGGACCTTCGAGGTCTTCTACACCATTTAAGACAAATAGTTATCCAATTTCTTCTTTAAAACTTCCCTGTTGGAGCATTCAAAGGAAGCTCCAGGCTTTCTGCAATCATATTCATTATATAATAATAATAATAATAATAATAATAATAATAATAATAATAATAGATGTGATAAAATCAAGAATGGAGAGTTGGCAGAACAAAGCACTGCATGGCCAATTTCTGGAAAAAATAAAAGATAAAGTGGACAGTGAACAAACTTGGTTATGGCTAACAACAGGTACATTAAAGAAAGAAACAGAGTCACTAATCCTGGCTGCGCAAGAACAAGCTATCCGCACAAATGCCATTAAGGCCAAAATCGAAAAATCCTCTGATGATGCCAAATGCAGACTTTGCAAAGAAGCTGATGAAACAGTTGATCACATACTCAGCTGCTGTAAAAAAATCGCGCAGACTGATTATAAATTGCGGCACAATTCAGTAGCACAAATGATCCATTGGAATTTGTGCAAAAATTATAATATTAAAACAGCAACAAACTGGTGGGAACATCAGCCTGAAAAAGTCACCGAAAATCAGATGGTCAAGATCTTGTGGGATTTCCGTATACAAACCGACAAAATACTGGCGCATAATACACCAGACATCACATTGGTTGAGAAAAATAAGGTCACAATCATAGACATCGCAATACCAGGTGATAGCAGGGTCGCCGAGAAGGAACATGAAAAAATCGCAAGATACCAGGACTTAAAAATCGAAATTCAACGACTATGGCACAAACCAGCAGTGGTAATTCCAGTGGTAATTGGCACACTGGGTGCTATTCCAAAAGCACTGGAATTACATTTAAAACAGTTAAAAATTGACAAAATCACCATCAGTCAAATGCAAAAAGCCGCACTGCTTGGATCTGCACGCATATTACGAAAATACGTTACGACGTCCTAGGCCCCTGGGTGGGGCCCGACTAGTAACCAATGCCAAATCCGGCGAAACAACTGGCCGCTGTGATACAATTGTACAACAACAACAACAACAACAATAATAATAATAATAATAATAATAATAATACTCCTTCTGCTATTTAGAGGCTGACTGCTCTTGCACCAAAAAAGGAAGAAGAAGAAGAAGAAGAAGAAAATCTGGATCACAAGAAGAAGTGATTAACTCAGTGGGCAGGGATGAGGAATGATTACTCGTGTAGAGCCAAAAGCCTGTAAACACAATAAATTTCTTCCCACAGATTAAAAACAAATAAAGTAATCATAGTCATCCCAGCTCCTGCATAATTCCGAAGCCCAGATATATCACTAGCTTCTTCCAAGTCAGTCCTCCACTGAGCCCACTGCAGCTTTTCAGCATACTGTACATCCAATTTATTTGGAAGGAGGCATCCGAGGGCAATTGTGTCTATTAAGCATTAGCAAAGAGAAATAAAACCCAAAGCTATCAAATACAGGAGGATAAAATGTCTATCTTGGAGGGGGCGGGAATGAAGACTAGCTATAAGTACTAAGGTTTCTTTAGCCAAATACTTAAAGGTAAAGGTTCCCTTCACATATATGTGCTAGTCGTTCCTGACTCTAGGGGGCACTCATCTCCGTTTCAAAGCCGAAGAGCCAGCGCTGTCCAAAGAAGTCTCCATGGTCAGCACGGAACGCTGTTACCTTCCCACCAAAGGTAATTCCCATTTTTCTACTTGCATTTTTACATGCTTTCAAACTGCTAGGCTGGCAGAAGCTGGGACAAGTAACGGGAGCTCACTCGGTTATGCAATGCTAGGGATTCAAACCACTGAACTGCTGACCTTCTGATCGACAAGCTCAGTGTCTTAGCCACTGAGCCACTGTGTCCCTAGCCAAATACTTATTCGCTCTTAGTTTTCCCCCCCCTTTCTTACACAGCAAGTTTTCACAAACACAGACCCCCATTATTCACTCTGTGGCAATCCTCCCCAGAAAAACATCCTTTAGAAATGCTGACTGAGAATCTTAGAATTCCATATGGCTAGGAAAAATTGATCTGGTAACTCAGCATCCAGTCTGGCAGAGAAGAGGAAACGGAACTGAGCAGGTCTGCCGGAAATCCTTTGGAAAATAAGAGCGTCCTTTCCTGATTTGTTTCCTCGTTGACACTAAACCGCAGAAAGAGCAAAACCAAGATTAATGTTGTTGACTACAATTGTGCTCGACTTACAACCATAACTGAGCCTGGAAGTATGGTTGTAAATCATTCCTCTGGTAAGTCAAGGCAGGGTTTGGGAGAACCCGTAGCTAACGTTATGGCCAGTTCAGAGAATCTCCAAATCACACCCTTAGTTGGCCCTGCCCATCCCACCCTGCCCCTTCCGCATCTCCCCTCCCAAGTGTCTCTACACAGCCCATTTTGGATGCGGGGCCTCAGGGAGGGGGGGAAACAGGCCACCAGGAAGTTACGCAGGGCCTCCGGAGCTCAGAGGAGGCAGTTTTCACCCTCCCAGAGGCTTGAGGAAAGCTTCCGGAGCATGGGGAAGGCGAAAGCATCTCCCCTTCTCAGTGGTGCAGGAGGCAGACTAGGCCACACCCGCTATGGCCACGCCCACCCAGCAACCAGCCAGAGAACCCATTGCTGAAATTCTTGAAGCCCACTCCTGAGTCAAGGCATCATGTGACTGTATGTTATTGGGGGGAGAGCAGTTGCAGCGGTTGAATTGAATTAAATTGAATTAAATTTTATTATTTGTATGCCACCCTTCTCCGGGAGGGACTCAGGACGGCGAACAACTCAAAAGGGGGAAAAGGGGAACATAGAACAAAATACAAGTAATTAAAATAACCAAGAATCGCACAACCATACAAGTCGAGAGGGGAGGGGAACTCATCAACCGCAGGCCTGCTGGCAAAGCCAGGTTTTGACGGCTTTCCGGAAGGCTTGGAGAGAGGTGAGGGTCCGAATCCCTGCGGGGAGTTCATTCCAGAGGGCTGGAGCTGCCACAGAGAAGGCCCTCCCCCGGGTAGTAGCCAGATGGCATTGGCTGGTAGACGGAACCCGGAGGAGGCCAACCCTGTGTGATCTAATGGGTCTTTGGGAGGTAATTGGCAGCAGGCGGTCTCTCAAGTACCCAGATCCCATACCATGAAGGGCTGTTAAGGGAATGCTGCAATCGTTAACTGAATCCATTTTATACAATGGGTGTTGTTTTTACCAAAATCAGAAGTAAATGCCGGAAAGTGACCCAAAAAACCCCCGCAAAAATTCATGGTCACAAGACTTAATGTCAATGGAGATTCTCAGTCATCCACATCGTGGTTGTCCCAAAGGTGCCTTTTTCAAGATGCACCTGGACTTTCTGGGTTTTTCTTTGAAGATGTTTTGCTTCTCATCCAGTTCTGACTGACTTCTCCACCAACCAGTCGGAACTGAAGAAACGTCTTGGATGAGAAGCGAAACGTCTTCAAAGAAAAACCAGAAGGTGGTATTCCTGCCTGTACAGTTTGCATACACCATTGGCTTTCGCACAACTATTTTAAGGATTGTTGATCACGTTTTAGCAATAGCAATAGCAATAGCAGTAGACTTATATACCGCTTCATAGGGCTTTCAGCCCTCTCTAAGCGGTTTACAGAGAGTCAGCATATTGCCCCCAACAATCTGGGTCCTCATTTTACCCACCTCGGAAGGATGGAAGGCTGAGTCAACCCTGAGCCGGTGAGATTTGAACCGCTGAACTGCTGATCTAGCAGTAGCCTGCAGTGCTGCATTTAACCACTGCGCCACCTCGGCTCCACTCTTAGCAGGGTGCATTGCAGGGGTGAAATCCAGCAGGTCTGAAAAACCGGTAATGGAAATTTTGAGTAGTTCAGAGAACCGGTAGCGGACATTTTGAGTAGTTCAGAGAACCAGCAAATGCCACCTCTGGCTGGCCCCAGAGTGGGGTGGGAATGGAGATTTTTCAAAATCCTTCCCCTGGCACGCCCACCAAGCCACATCCACAGAGCTGGTAGTAAAAAAAATTGAATTTCACCACTGGTGCATTGGCTCAGCTTAATCAGAGCACCAAGAATGTTATGCCTAGGACCAGGAAGGGAACATGGAGGGAGGAGATAGAAACCTCACAAATTCCCATTACTGATTGTATGAGGAACTAGGTATTATTGATAAAGGAGAGTTTTGCATTGCTGACTTCACTTAACCTCAAGTTAACTCTGTTCAACATGCCTAAAACTGACCTTAAACATAGTCAGGCCATTTGAATGCAATTGGAGCAATGAAATCCAGTATGCAAGTGAAACTCCTTTCAGGGGTTTCTGGACTTGGGTGCCCACTTAGGGGTTATTCAAAGGATAACAAGCCTGCTAAATATTGCTGCATTTGGATGAGAAATCCAGTGAAATCATGAAACCCACAGGCTCTCCACACTTGATCTAAAAATAACTGCAGAAGTGATTATCTTCCCTTGTTCTGCCTTTGGACTTCCTCAAAGCCAGAGAAATGGGATACTTTTCCTTAATTAGCCTTACAGAGTCACACTTTGTCCTGGTCACCAAAATAAGTTACATATAGAGTGTGAAAATATAACTGTTACCTGCCTTGAGTTGGCATGAATCATTCATTCTGAGAATGCCTTTTAAGAGTAGATTCCATATTCAATTACCGACTTGAAGGCCTGAACTACTGATGCCAGTAAATATGGAAATACCCAGGGGTGGGCTTCAAAAATTTCAGCAATGGGCTCTCTGCCCGGTTGCTGGGTGGGTATGGCCATGGTGGGTGTGGCCTAGTCATCCTCCTGCACCATTGGGGGGGGGGGTTTGCCTTCCCTAGGCTCTAGAGCTTTTGCTCGAGCCTCTGGGAGAGTGAAATTGTCCCCACTGGGCGCTCGAGACTCTCTGAAGTTCCTTCCGGAACTTCTGGGAGGCCCATTTTAGCCCCTCCCCAAGCCTTGGCACGGGCCCTCCACTTGGCTCACATCCAAAACAGGCCGGGTAGAGATTCCTGGGAGGGGTGCATGGGGCCAGTCAGGGGTGGGATTTGGAGGTTCTCTGAACAGCAATAACGTTAGCTACGGGTTCTCCCGAACCTGGGCGAACCTGTAGCAGCCCACCTCTGGAAATACCAGAGGTTTTGATTAATTATCTGGCTCAATATAAGACAGCTTACTATACTCTAAGGCAGTTACTCATATATAGATTCCATAGGCCAGGTGTATCAAACTCAAGGCCACAAGCTGGATCTGGCCCGCAGGGTGCTTAAATCTGGCCCACGGGGCCAGCCTGCAAATAGCAAAGAACCAGCCCGCAGTGCCTCTGGCAGCCAAAACGGGATGTGGGGGGACTGTATGTGGGGTGGGCGTGCCCCGTTTTGGCTGACAAAGTGCTACAGGAGGCCATCCAGGCCAAAAACAGGGCGTGGGGGTCACATTTTAGCCTGCAGGGTGCTGCAGGAGGCATCCGTCGCATCTCCGCCTCCCTCCCAGCCTGCCTGCAGAGGAGAACTACAAAGCTGATGCGTCGGCCCTCGAAGAAATCCAGTTTGACACCCCTGCCATAGTCAAACCTCCTTGGAGAAGAACATTTGCAGTTGTAATAGTAGAGCTGCTGAAACAGTGTCCTAGGGGCCTTTGTTTGTTTTGAATGTTCTTCTTGGAGGTCAGAAGAACAGCTTGAACTTCAAAAGATTGAAAGCATTAGAAGATGCTTTTTTTAAACCTCAGGACATTCTAAGGCTGGGAAGATTCAAAAGAGGCTATCATCAGAAGTGATCTGTTTTCCTTTTAACCAAATGAAAAGGTCCTGACCATCGCTGCTCCACACACATCCATCTGTCAGGTTGAGTATGTCAGGCTGTTGAGT
The DNA here is from genome assembly GCF_009769535.1 of Thamnophis elegans. Classification (NCBI taxonomy): domain Eukaryota; kingdom Metazoa; phylum Chordata; class Lepidosauria; order Squamata; family Natricidae; genus Thamnophis; species Thamnophis elegans. The sequence continues at coordinate 37,385,029 of NC_045555.1, forward strand.
TTATCCAAAGGACGTTAAGCAAGATAATGATGCCTGTTAACCACAAAAAAAGGCTGCATATTCTAGCTAGAGACGTGTGTGGTCAATTTTCTTGGAGAAACTTGTCCACTTCAGGCAAGTTTTGTCAGTTTCAAAATTGCAAGACTGTCTGTCTTTCAGGTGATCTTTAATAAAAATAGAGACGAGGGATTTGTTTCATGGTTCTCTCGACTGGTTCCAATGGCTTGAAGATAGGAGAAAGGGAAAGCTACCATATTTTTCAGAGTATAAGACTCACAGGAGTATAAGACCCGCCAAGATTTTGAAGAGGCAAATTAAAAAAAAAGTTTTTGCACTCTGCAGACCTCTCAAAAACAGCCTGTTTTTCATGAAAACGGGCCTGTTTTTTGTCAAAAAAAAGGGGGCATGCATAGCTTTTAAGAGGCTTATAGAGTGCTCCTGGTGGCTGGGGGGGCAAAAACGAGCCAAAAATGTCCCATTTTTCACTCATTTTGCCCTCCCCAGCCCCCCAGGAGCATTCTGGAAGCCTCCTAAAGGCTATGGCCATTTTTGCAAAGGGGGCAGTGTTTCAGGAGGCCACAAATGCTGTATTCAGTGTATAGATTGTAACATTACACTCTGGAGCAGGGTTCTCCAACCTTGGCAACTTTAAGCCTGGATGACTTCAACTCCCAGAATTCCCCAGCCAACTGTACTAAGTTGGAGACTCTTGTCTGGAAGGTCTCTCAAATTATTTTTGCTTCTTACCTCCACCTTCTGTTTATGCCCACCAGCTGCCATTTCCTCCTCCTTTTCTAATTAAAAAGATTTCTGGGAATTGTTCCTAGCTCGAGGGGGCTTTACATGTTACTGTGGGAAAGACAACGCTTCGCACATGAAATGATTGTGTGTGAGATACCTTCACCAGTAACTATTCACCAGTAAACTATTCTCCACGTAGATGCCAGCAGGCACCATGGCTGTAATCCAGCACAAAGAAACATTTGTTTGTCTACTTTCTCAAAGATCAACACATAGCTGAGATGGTAGAACAGCACTTTCCTTCTGCGTTCCTTTGATGAAAGGAAAACATCTTGACAAAGCACGACAGAATTACAGCATGTCTTAACAAAGGGAAAAAAGTCAATGACAAAACAGCAGTTAACATTGCTGAAACAGGAAGGGAAATAGCTATGTTACCTATGTCCATGAACGTTTGGGTGTTCTCAGATAATACTGGAAAATTACCCAGATTAAAGGATTCAGTCAGGGGTGGGCTTCAAAATTTCAGCAACGGGTTCTCTGCCTGGTTGCTGGGTGGGCATGGCCATGGTGGGCGTGGTCTAGTCAGCCTGCTGCACCACCGGTGGGAGGGGCGTTTTCCCCTTCCACAGGAGGCTTTCCTCGAGCCTCGGGAAGGGCAAAAACTCCCTCCCCTGGGCTCCGGAGGCCCAGGCCTTCTGTTTCCAGCCTTCTGGAACATCCAGGAGGGCCATTTTTCTCCCTCCCCGAGACCTCCACACGGACCCTGCACTTACCTCGCATCCAAAACGGGCCGTGTGGAGACTCTTGGGATGGGGGGGAGGCTAACCACGGGTGTGATTTGGAGGTTTTCTGAATGTGTGTGTGTGTGTGTGTGTGTGTGTGTGTGTGTACACACACATCTACATACATACACACACATACATCTACATACATACACATACATCATATAGATAGATAGATAGATAGATAGATAGATGATAGATAGATAGATAGATAGATAGATAGATAGATAGATAGATAGATAGATAGATAGATAGATAGATAGATAGATAGATAGAGATAATAGATGATGGATGGATGGATGGATGGATGGATGGATGGATGGATATTCATATTCCCTTTCCATTCAATTGTGTCTGATTGTTGGAGATTGCCTGGACAAGTCCCCATCGTTTTCTTGGCAAGTTTTTTTTTTGAATGGTTTGCCATTGTCTCCTTCCTGACTGGCTCAAGGTCACCCTGCTGGCTTTGTGCCTAGAGAGGGACTAGAACTCACAGTGTCTCCTGGTTTCTCCTCTGATGCCTTAACCACTGCACTAAATTGACTCCGTAAATATAAAAATTTGCAAACTCCAAAACATTGGGGTTTCTTTTAACAATTTTCTTCTTTCCTTATGCTATGATTCATCACATACTAAGAATGCTCCTACTAGGATGTAATTATTCTGACATCTTCAATAACTCTTCAGTAATGATTCAGAAATTAGAATTAATACCACTTATGTCAGGCACAGGTAAGGATAGATTTTTCTGAGTCAAACTCAGCTCTTAGTGACTGAATAGAGATGTGAGGTTCATGGTGCCCCTCGACCAACAATGAAGAAATGATTTGCAGCTGCCTTCTTCTAAACTTCTGATCTAGAACCTCCAACACTAGGGTCAGAAGGGACCTTGAAGCAGTGATGAAATTCAAATTATTTTACTACCAGTTCTGTGGGCATGGCAGGGAAGGATTCTGCAAAATCCCCAGAGGTGGTATTTGCCAGTTCTCCAAACTACTCAAAATTTCTGCTACCGGTTCTCCAGAACTTGTCAGAATTTCACCCCTGCCTTGAAGGTCTTCTGGTCCAACTCCTGCTCAAGCATGAGACCCTACTATTCTGGACAAATGGCTGTCCAGTTTCTTCTTGAAAGCCTCCAGTGATGGAGCACCCACAATTTCTTGAGGTTAGTTGTTCCACTGATTAATTATAGGAAATTTCTAGTGGAAATCCATTTCCCACCTTTTGACTTTTTAAATATGGTCATAACTGAATCTAATATCATTGTAATCAACCATCTATTAATTTTAATTATTTGTTTTTTTAAATAGATAAAGGCCCACTAACCAGTTTGTCTAGCATTGTGATAAGCATAAATAAAATAAAAATATAAAATTGCAAGGGAAGGAACATCAGGTACAATGAAAGAATACACATAATAATGAACACACATACCCATTTTTAAGGCTAATATTTTAAATTTACCATTTTTGGAGTACCCACAACTTCAGGAGGCAAGTCATTCCACTGATTTATTGTTCCCACTGTACAAAATTTCTAGTTTACAGGAATGGAAACTCATGGCGATCTCCCAATCTAGACATAGCCAAAATTAAAGCTGATTAGCTTTTTCAAGATCAGTCAAGACCAACAAGGTACTGTGATCTGTTTTAACTTTTAAGGTTACTTTTCTTATTTGACTTTCAAATAGCAAGTGAAGGTCATATCCCTAAAAGTAAACAACAGCAGGGGAAATAAGTAGTTGGTGCCCAATCAATCGCTTTCATATTTGTTTAATTTTAGTTAGCATTAAAATGCATTGAATATTAATTTACATTGAATATGTTTGCAGTGTTTTTTCCTCTTCTGCCACCGTAAAAAGTGCATTGTGGTGGCAGTTTTGGAAGAATTGTCAGTATTTAAAATTTATAATCTTACAGGTAGTGTTGGGGGATCAGATCGTATGCCCTTTTCTACAAGAGGTATGTGACATCTGTCCTTTGGAAAACTTAAACTCTGTCTCTGCCACCTACCTCAGTTCAAAACACAAGTTTTCATTTGAAGTGCTAGAACTTGAAGTTAAAAGTATTTGATAGTGTGAATTGTCCTTTATCACCTCACCACACCTATTTCAGGAGATACTCTTAGCTCCAATTTGCTTGTAGCCTAAATATACTACACATTTACAAAAAGGCAGTGGTGGGATTCAAATAATTTAACAACTGGTTCTCTGCCCTAATGACCGGCTGGGTGGACATGGCCAGGGAGTGTGACAGGCAGCACTTGGTCTCCTACACCCCCTGCAAGCAAAAACGAGCCACGGAGGGGCCACTCTGCACCCCGTTTTGGGCCTAGTAGTCCTCCTTGCACTTACCTGGGAGCCAAAATGGGGCATATTTTTAAAGTGGGAAGGTGGGGAATGCATTATACCCAAGGTGTGGATGGTTGATTCCCATCTTGGAAATCAGCAGAAAATATAAAATGAATTCAAAAGAGCTACAAAATAGAGGGACAGCCATACGAGAACATTTTTTAAAAAATTATTTTATTTTTTTGTTACATAAACAACACATACCCACAACAGTGGAAAAGAAAAGAAAAACAAGAAACAAAACAGAGAAGAAAAAAACAACCATCATCACATGTAGCATGTCATTTGGTTACAGGCGTTTTAACATTTATCATTCTTATACATTTATTATTTCATTTAATAGGTATTCCCTTACCTTTACTAGTTTATCCTAACTATATTTCCCCCCACAGACACACTTTGTATATACACAACAATTAAAAAAGAAAAACACACACTCACAGCAAAAAACAACAACACAAGTATATGTTATAAAAAAAGTATATCAGCTGGTTACAACAAGTTTTTGTGCATCTCTTCCGTTAATTCATATTAATTCAAATATCTTAACTCAAATGTTTACTATATTAACATCATCATACTGCCACTTTTAATTGACTACAGTTATTTAAACATCCTTCATCCTTAACTCTACCAAAGATTTAATCCATAACCACATGTTGGCATTTCATTTACTTATTTATAAAATCCTCCATTAACATCAAATCCTCATATCCTGTTTTAGCTAAACATCCATAATATTTAATACCAAAAATTTCATCCTCCATATATATAATTTATTATCATTCTCCTTTCTTTATTTAATTATATCCTATATCATAGCATTTTCCCCCATTAGTTAAAATTTAACTGTATATAGATAGTTTTATTTTATTTTTTTATAATAATTATTATTGTGATTAATAACCTTTATATATAGTCCAAAGATATTTCTAACCTTCCCTTCTCATATCCAATTATTATTTATCATAGCAACTCAACATTATATACATTACTATCATTATCAATTATTATTCAACCATACCTATTACAAATGAATTTAACTAGGTTTAGCTAATTTTAAATTACACTCTTCCATCTATCAGCCTGTGTCTCTCTAGTAACAGAACAGCCTTAAATCTGTTGCCATTCATGGGTCCAGTTCTCCAAACATCTTTATGAGCAAGTCCATACGAAAAAATCTTTGCACCTTTTTGCTTATGGTGCCTCTCATATAATGCTGCCGCCCTCTTTTTATTTCCTTTATCAGCTTGTCTTTAATTCTCAGTGTTTTGCAGATGATATTTCATAAAGTATGAATTCTTTAATGCTTCTCACTCCTCCTGCGCCCTGTCTTTCGAAGTAAATCTTCTGTGTGGCTGCTCCCCCTTCAGACATTCCATCTTTTTCTCCCTCAGAGGTAAATCAGTTGCCCCGAATATCAGCAAATTGAGAATCTTTATCTCTGATATCCTTAGTTTGTATTTGAAGAACATTCTCATTTTTTTCCTCGTATTTTGTTGCTAAAAACACCAAATAATCCAATTTTCTCTCAATTCTATCATGTGTGGCAGATAATTTCTGTAGTGCTGAAAAAATCATTTGAATCGACGCTTGAATAGACGCCATATTTGTACGCAGTTAGTATTTTTTCTTGAGAGCTCTGAGGTATTTGCAAATAAAAGCAAGCTGGGAGCTATGCAATCTTATCAGATCTTAGACCAATACAGCCAAGCAATAAAAGTGTCAAGTTGTAAACAACCAAATTATAGTGAATTGGTTTACAGCCCGCTTGCAGAGGATCAGAGGAGATGTTGGAGTAATCTATCCTTTGTCCGTGTGAATAGCATTTAAAACATTTAAAAAGTAGGATAACCACTGTCCAAAAACCAATAAAAATATCAAAATCACCACTAGATTCTTCTGTTCTTTAATTTAAATTAGCTTGAATTTTTAGACGGACTGCTTTTCTCTGAGTAATAAAATCATCTTACCAGCTGGAAAACACTTTCGACATTCTTTAGGGCTGTCTGCAGTTTCAGTTAGCCTTATGGCTAATCCAGAAGTCACTGGCAAAGGAGGTTATTTTCTAGTTCCCCAGAGACTTTGCGAACGTCTCTGGGACCACTGGATCTCCTCCTACCTTTCACTGTCTCTCCAGGACAGCTTGGGTCCAAAAAGGGACCTTCCAAATGCTTCGGAATAGAGGAGTTTCAGGAGTAGCCTGAAATTCCGTCTTCTCACTGCTAAGCCCCGCCTTCTTCCCACGAGAACATTTTTAAATTCAGTAGAGAACCAGTTTTGGTGTAGTGGTTAAGGCACAAACCTTGAAACTGATAGTTCTTCAAGGTAGATGCGACTAGAAAACCAAAGTTATAAATGTGAATATTACTTTTATTATAAGTAATCAAATCTTGCAAATCTGAATAATTATCCCCCCCCCTTGTGCTCATGAGAACTGGAGAGTGCCTGAGCCACTTTGTAAAATTATATTTCTGCCTTGAGCTCAGAGTTTCTTTTATCTGATGGTCGTATTGACTGCAGCTCTTCCTCCTGTTTAGCAAGGTCACCCCTTCTGTGCCCATCACAGAAATTGGGAGATCATATGGTTTAGTTTAGTGGTGAAATCCTCTGAAGTCTGCTACCGGTTTGGTGAGGGCGCGCACATGCGCACCTGAGGCGCGCCTGTGCAATGCTTAAAAAAGGAACATTTTGAAGCTTTCAGAGTCTGCAAAGGTAAGTAGAACAGCGAGGGGGGAGAATCCGCTGTGCCACGCGATTTAGATTAGATATAAAGCAAGAAATCCAACGATTCTAGCTAATATAAATCGTGCATCACAGTTCACCGTCGGAAATACCGGTTCAGGCGAACCAGTAGCATTTTTTACTATCAGTTCAGGTGAATCTGCCCGAACCGGCAGCATTTCACCCCTGGTTTAGTCCCACCTCAGACATAAAACTAACTGGTTGACTTTGAGCTACCCTGTTTCCCTGAAAATAAGACATCCCCAGATAATAAGCCCAATTGGGCTTTTGAGCGCATGCGCTAAAATAAGCCCTCCCCTCAAAATAAGCCATCCCCGAAAATATTGCAACACAGCAGCAGCATGAGGTGACCACGCTTGCTGCCTCCTGCACCTCAAAAATAATAACACCTCCTCAAAAATAAGGCCAAGCGCTTATTTCAGGGGTCAAAAGAAAATAAGACCCTGCCTTATTTTTGGGGAAACACAGTGGTCCTTCTCTCTCCCCCCTACAAGGGCAGAGCAAAAAGCTGCAGGAATTTCAGGAATTGCTCAGGTGCTTCCCAAGTGTCAAGGTTGACTTGAGGGCATGAAAAGAAAAAGAAAAATCCTCTTAAGAAAGAACTAAAAGAGATTTCCCCTATCCTTTTTGTATATTTTTTAATTTATGATCTTTGGTAGGGCTACCATGCATACAGTATCAATATTGCATGAACCTCCTAATACTTCCTTTTTTAAGAAAGTTTTTTATTGAACACAAAACATTGGGCAGAGTGTCACCGTCCTGGCGAAATCTATGCCATACATGCTAAGATATAAAGTTATACATTCTAACCACCCTGCTTTTTAACATTTGATCTATTCCGTATTTACAAATATAGAAATATCACATTTCCAACCATCTTTTTTTGTATTGTCCTACACTCCCTTTCCCCTTTTGATTGTAAGCTGCCCTGAGTCCCCTCAGGGAAAAGGGCGGCCTATAAATGTGCAATAAATACAAATACAAAATAAATACAAAATATATATCTTGCTTTGCGTTTATCTTATACATTTTCACTATTATAGTTTCATACATAATTCTAGTCTCCTTTCTATGAATCTTAGCCATTGCTTATTTTGCATCTTTCCTTTTTTGTTCCAAGCATCGACAAAATTTATCCCAGATCTTAGAACTGTGATGGTGAATCTATGGCACAAGTGGCACAGATGGCACATGGAGCCATATCTGCTGGCACGCGAGCCATCAGCCGCAGCACGAATGCACACACCAGCCAGCTGATTTTCGGCCTTCTGGAGGGCCAGGGGAAGCCGTTTTCACCCTCTCCAGGCTTCAGGATAGCCTCCGGAGCTGGGGGAGGGCAAAAATGGCCTCCCCGGGCCCCCAAGAGGCCCTCCGGAAGCTGGAAATGAATCATATCCAAACTTCTGGTTGGCCTGTTGTGCCCATTTTTTGCCCTCCTCAGGCTTTCCTGGAGCCTAGGGAGGACGAAAATAGCGTCCCCCCACCCCCTGAAGGAAATACCAAGCTCAGCTTGGAGGCACGTAGTGTGGCACATGTGGGGGGAAGCTTGTGGGAGGGTTGTGCGCAAATGTGCATGTGGGCGCGCACTTTGCATTATGGGTGCCGGAATACACGCATGCTAATGCACACATGCCCTCACATTTTTTGCACCCAACAACAAAAAGGCTAGCCATCACTGTCTTATAATATTCCGATTCATCTTTATTCTTCAATTCCCATGTCAATTTATCCATTTCAGCACAAGTCAAAGTTTTCCTAATTATTTCCTTGTGGAATTTCCCTGTTTTTCCAGTTTTGAGCAAAGACCATTCTTGCTGCCATTATAGTATGTATTGTTAAATAAATGTCCTCCTAATACTTCCAACTATAATCTTGCAAAGCCCCTCTACACTATTAGAGAATTGTAGGAATTGTGGGCCACATATTGTTCTGAGGCAATAGAACAAACAACACCTGAATTTTGCAGCAATAGTACTCAACCTATGGCCCCCAGTGAGCCCAAAATTCTTATTAGTAAGCAAGACATAGGTTAAGTGAGTTTTGCCCTGTTTTACAACCTTCCTTACCACAGTTGTTAAGTGAACCACTGCAACTGCTACGTATCACAAAGTTGTTAAGTGAATCTGGCTTCCCCATTCCGACTTTGCTTGTCAAAAGGTCTGAAAAGGGGACTCACACAATCCCGAGACATTGCAATGGTCATAAATATGAGCCTGTGGCCAAACATCTGAATTTTGATCATGTGACCATGGGGATGCTGCAAATGGTTGTAAGTCTGACAAATGGTCATAAGTTACTTTTTTTCAGTACTGTTGTCACTTCGGTCACTAAACAAAGGGTCATAAGTCGAGGACTACCTGGAGTGGGATCCTAGCTTTGTTTTTCAGAATCTACACTGCAGCTGGGAAAACGTGTGAGTGGGTCCAAATGCCCGCTCCCTATTATTTCAACATCCCTCTGTCATGGCAAGGAAGGCAGGCTGAGGTTGTTGAGACCTACATACAACCCCACAATTTTGATCCTAAGCAAAGAAGAGATTTGTAAAGTGGGCAAACTATGCCAAGCCATCCTGAGATTTGCTCAAATCCTTTGCACATTATTTGCTTTTCATGTTTTTTGAGGCAGGATGGAGGGCCATCAGTGGTAAGATTCTTTTTTTTTTTTACTAGCGGTTCTGTGGGAGTGGCTTGGGGGGAGTGGCAGGGGAAGGATACTGTAAAACCTCCATTCCCTCCCCACTCCAGGGAAAGGATACTGCAAAATCTCCATTCCCTCCCCACTCCAGGGGAAGGATAGTGCAAAATCTCCATTCCCTTCGCACTCCAGGGGAAGGATACTGCAAAATCTCCATTCCCTCCCCACTCCAGTGGAATGATACTGCAAAATCTCCATTCCCTCCCCACTCCAGGGAAAGGATACTGCAAAATCCCCATTCCCTCCCCATTCCAGGGGAAGGATACTGCAAAATCCCCATTCCTTCCCCACTCCAGGGGAAGGATACTGCAAAATCCCCATTCCTTCCCCATACCTGCGAGACCGCCTACTGCCACACTCCTCCCAGTAGCCGGTAAGATCCCACAGAGTGGGCCTCCTTCAGATGCCATCAGCCAGACAATGTTGGCTGGCGGCTCCCCAGAGGAGGTCCTTCTCTGTGGCTGCTCCGACCCTTTGGAACGAACTACCCCCAAAAATCCGGACCTCACCCACTCTCATGGCCTTCAGAAAAGCTGTCAAGACCTGGCTATTCCGGCAAGCCTGGGGCTGTTGACCGCATTGTTGAGGTCCAGCCCCGACTGAAGTGAATGTATCTGTGTTGTTTTTTTAACTTGTCTATTTTATTTTTATTTTTTATTTTATTTTTTTCCCCTCTCTGTAAGCCGCCCTCTGGGATTGGGCGGCCTATAAATAAAATTAAACTTGAAACTTGAAATTCCAGGGGAAGGATACTGCAAAATCTCCATTCCCTTCCCACTCCAGGGAAAGGATACTGCAAAATCTCCATTCCCTTCCCACTCCAGGGGAAGGATACTGCAAAATCCCCATTCCTTCCCCACTCCAGGGGAAGGATACTGCAAAATCTCAATTCCCTTCCCACTCCAGGGGAAGGATACTGCAAAATCTCCATTCGCTTCCCACTCCAGGGGAAGGATACTGCAAAATCTCCATTCGCTTCCCACTCCAGGGGAAGGATACTGCAAAATCTCCATTCCCTTCCCACTCCAGGGGAAGGATACTGCAAAATCCCCATTTCCTCCCAAATAAGTGGGAGTCAGGAGGCAGAGAATAGATTGGGGCGGGGCCAGTCACAGGTGATATTTACCAGTTCTCCAAACTACTCAAAATTTCCGCTTCTGGCTCTCCAGAACTGGTCAGAACCTGCTGAATACCACCTGTGAGGGACATGTTCAGAATCTCGACTCAATGGAGATCCAGTCTGCTTAATGTCTCCCCCCCCTTAATGAAAGCATTTGCTAATAAATCAGGAAAGGGCGGGCAGTGAGTGAAAAAAACGAAGTCGCTCTCCAGATACAATCAAAGGGGCAAAAGGCTAGGCTTTTCTGAATTTTACTGCTTCACCAAATGGGCTTTTTCCTACGGATGAAGTTGCCATTAAGTGAAACCACAGCTGCTTCCAGGCCTTTCTTCCCATTAGCTGAGCAGACCGTGTCATCGCTGGGATGAGCTTTCACATAGACCAGACCAGAGGTCAGGATGACACTGGAAAATATTTGCTCAAACACCAAGCTTTTCTCATGCTTAGGCGAACGGATTGAAATGAAGTAGTTGATAGGGTCTCCTGATTCTGAATGCCTAGTTGCTAAATTCAGTGGGGGAACTGCCAACTGGCAATTCTCGGGGTGAAGAAATCCAACACAAGCCAACCTGGACTACCAGCAGCTAATCATGGTCAGACATTTGTCTTGGATGAAGTAGAGGAGAAAATTAGATAGATAACAGAGGAGAATATTCTTGAAGGTAGCACAGCTGGCTAGCTGGCTGCACTGAATGTTTTGCTATGTTTTGCGGCTTCTCTCCCTTATGGATTAAACTTGCTACTATGCTCACAAGGACACAACTGGATCTTGATTCGTGGTTGGGAGAGAGATCCAACATTTTAACCGTAACGTGATTAAAAATCAGAGTGGGGCTGATGAAATCTTTGGACGGAAAGCATTTCTGTATGAAATGGTCTTCAGTTACTGCCCACAGGAATTGCTAGATACATTTTTGTCTATTAGTGCAGATGTTAAACCATCTGCTGCAGAAGTCCAGGATCATGAATAAAATTGCAAAGTTTATTCATTTTCTCCCCCTCTCAAATAAAGAGCTTAGATGGGGGAATCTTCCTTCATTTTTCATGACCTCTATGTCTTTATCGTTTGGCACTCAAGAAATTACACAGGCAAAACTTTACCTGGCACGAAGAAAAGCAGCCGAGATTTTGATTTGCTAAATTTAAGAGTGGAAGATGATCAGGTTTGGCTTAGAACAAGTTTAAACAGAGGAGTCTCAAAACTCCTGCATTTCACGGTTTTATCAGCACGAAAGCGTAACCGGAATGAAACTGTAAAGCAGGGGAAACAAGGATCCCCATTCAACTCTTTTTTTTCTAGATAGCTGTCTTTCATTTCATTCTAGATCCTACAGAATATCTCTTTAGAGACTGGGAGGAGATGCGAATTAGTAATACGCCTGCATGAGTCTGAGCCAAATCGCCTTTTAGTGTTCCATTGTGTACCCAGAATAAATAAACAAAGAACTGAAAAAGAAAAAAACAATCCCTTTATGCTGGAGAGATTATTCCGTGAGAACGTGGACAGAAAGAAGCAATCAAGAGGGATCCAGCTTCCCTATCCTAAGGGGAGCAAATATATGGAGAAACCCTGCCAAATCCAGGGTAGTCTTTCAGCCACGGGAATCCCTAAAATCAAGCAGGGGCAAGTTTATCTGGTTACTGAATGTAGCAACCCTCGCCTTACTTCAACCGCTGCATTCTCAGCACCACCAACAGTTGCAGCCAGGCGGTTTCACTTGTGCAGGGCATCCGCTGAGCCAGGTGCGGTAGGAAAAGGGCCACAGACAGTTTGCCTTGGAAGAAGCAAAATTAGGCAAAAAGGACAGCCCCAGTGGCATACAGAATCTGTTCTAAGTGATTCCAAGGGGAGCCAAATTCCAAAGGGAGCCAAATCATTTTAGGATGAGGGGGGATGGCATTTCAAAGTTCCCCTTTGTGCCTTCCAGGCGGACATGAATTTCGGAGGGAGGGAGAGTGGGAGGGAGGGAGAAAAAAGAACCTTTTCACAAACCTGCTTGGGTATCTTTATCAGCATCCTGCTTCTCTCCCCTCCCCTCCTTTATCCCACCCACACAGTCTGGGTCCCCCATCTTATCCTCTCCACTGAAGGGAGTCTCGCCCTGCAGTTTCCCCACTTCTTCAAGGTCTCTAGTTCTGGGAAAACCATCCTCCCCCCTCCCTCCCCCATTTCAGAGGCATTTCCTCCAGAGATCCTTTTGCAGTAGAAGTGATCTGACGCTGAATTCCCAGGAAAGAAAAGGGACTCTGGCAACCAGCAGACATTTATTGAAGGGATGGGTTAGGGGTTTTTGGGTTTTTTTTGCCTTAGGTGGCTGGTGATGATGATGATGATGATGATGATGATGATGATGATGATGATGATGGCGAGGAACTGTTTTCTCCCCTCAGCTGGAGGCTTTTCCTCTCCCTGCCCCATCTCGCCACTCTCAGCAGCCACCAGAGGGAAATTGGAAAAAGAGGCGAATTCTTCACCACTGCAGCAACGGGAGCCCCGCCTGGCCCAAGGCATCACCACGTGAAGCCCACTCCCTGCGTCCATCCCACCCTCGCCTCCCCCTCCCTGTTCCTCCCAAGGGTGGGCAGCCAGCCCCCAACCTGGCGCCCTCCCAAAAGCCTCAGGTACTCCGCATCCCCATCAGCAGGAATGGCTCTTGTGGCCAGGCGGGCACCCGGTTGGTGAAGCATGCCATGGCCAGAGGGCTTAAAAACGCCTGGGGTTGGTTGGGGGGGGAGGGAGAGGGGGGGGAGGGAGGGAGAGAGGGGGAGGGGAAAGGTCTCGGTGGCAACTGCACACTCCCATGCCCAGTTTGCGCCCTGTCGCCCATCCATCCGTCCTTGGCAGGGCGGGTCCTTTGGTGAAGGCAAATTCTGCAGCCGGGTGAGTTTGTTTCACAAGACACACCGCCAAAGCCCCCCCCCAACCTCCCCCTCCCCCGGCTGCCCTGAGAGTCCTGTTTCCCCCCTCCCCCATTGCTATACTGATACTAAGCTATCCTAGCAAGAGCCCTTCGACTTCACAGTGCTTTTTACAGCCCCCTCTCCAAGCTCTTTACAAGAGTCAGCCCGCTTGGCCCCCTCCACAATCGGGATCCTCATTTGACCCACCTGGGAAGGATGAGAGGCTGAATAAAGAACGCATTCCTATCTTTGTAAATATGGTTATAATTTAAATGAATATATAATACCTAGCATTGTAATCAATATAATTAGTAACTAGGTTAATCTAAGTGGACATCAATCCGGAAACGCTGTAATGAGCGGAACTATACGTTGTTGTTTTTAATGCTGAAATAGGTTAAATAAAATTTATTTTTTTTAAAAAAGAACACATGCCTATCGTTGTAAATATGGTGATAATTTAAATGAATATATAACACCTAGCATGGTAATCGATATAATTAGTAACTAGGTTAATCTAAGTGATGGAATACACTGTAATGAGTGGAACTGTATCTTGTTGCTTCTATAGGTTTAATAAAATTTTATTTTATAAAATATATGCTTAATAAATGTATTTAATAACATTTATTTAGAAAAAAGAACCAATTCATCCCAAATAAGGCTTCTCTCGCCCTCCTCCTCCCCAGCTTCCACTACCCCCCTCCCCAAAGGCTTGCCTTCCCGGGGACAAACCGGGCGCCGGTTACGAAAAAACCCACCCACCCCAACTCCCACCCCGCATCCTTTCCCCGTTCCAGCCGCAGCGCCTCTCGGAGCCCGGAGTGCAGCCGCCAACCGGTTCGGCTTCAGCCTTCTGCCCAAGGAGCAAGTGGAGCAAGTGGCGAAGCGAAGCGCGACCAAGCAGCTCCTGCCTGCCTGCCTCCCTCCCTCCCCGCCGCCCTCTGCACATGCTCCGGGGCTTCCCTTAAGGCATCGCCGCCCTCCCCAGCAACGGGAGAAACCCGGGGAAGGGGAGCGGGGGGGGGGGAAGAGAGGAGCGGATCGAGCCGGGGCCACTCACGTCTCGGAAGCGGTTCCAGTGCTTGATCTTGCCGCTGTACTGGGCGATGGAAGAGAGCCATTGCTCGTCCTCCATGAAATTGCCCGGGCTCTCGCCTTCCTTGGCCGCTTTGCCGTCTCCTTCCGCCCAAGCCACGGCCAGCAGAAACGGCACCAGGCAGCAGCAGCAGCAGCCCGGGGCTCTCATCGCGGGACGGGCTAGCGGGTCTGGGGATCGTGGTCCTCCTCCTCCTCCTCCTCCTCCTCAGATGGCCGCGAAGCGCCTTGTGGCTCTCCCGGGGCGCCCCTTCGCCGGACCCCGGCTAGGCGAGGATGCCGTGGGAGAGAGAGCGAGAGAGCGCGAGAGAGCCCCAAAGGCGAGCGACCGGCTTTGCAGATGCGCTGCTCGGGAAAAGGCAGCTCCGGCAGCGTCGGGGAGGGGGACGGAGTCTGCGCCAAAAGAGGCTGGCTTAAGTCACAGGAGCGGCAGCATCACGGTTGACATCATGGTACCTGGGGAGCGGGGGGGAAGCCCAGCCCGGCGGCGGAGAAGAGGCTGGGGAGGGTGCGGGAGATAGGAGATTCAGGAAGGGGGACCAGCCTGATCCGCAGGTAGCGTCGGTCCTGAGTTCCCTTCCCATACAGAGGCTACAATAGCGTTCTTTCCTTCCTTCCTTCCTTCCTTCCTTCCTTTTCTTTCTTTTTTTCCTTCTTCTTCTTCTACTCCTCCTCCTCCATCACCACCAACACCACCTCTTCTTTTTTCTTCTCCTCCTTCACCTCCTCCTCCTGTTCTCCACCTCCTTTCCTCCTCCTCCTTTCTTCTCCTCCTCCTCCTCCACCACCACCACCACCTCCACCTCTTCTTTCTTCTTCTTCTCTTCCTCCACCACCACCTCTTCCTTTTTCTTCTTCTTCTCCTCCTCCTCCTCCATCACCATCAACACCACCTCCTCTTTTTTCTTCTCCTCCTTCACCTCCTCCTGTTCTCAACCTCCTTTCCTCCTCCTCCTGTTCTTCTCCTTCTCCTCCACCACCACCACCACCACCTCCACCTCTTCTTTCTTCTTCTTCTCTTCCTCCACCACCACCTCTTCCTTTTTCTTCTTCTTCTTCTCCTCCTCCTCCATCACCACCAACACCACCTCCTCTTTTTTCTTCTCCTCCTTCACCTCCTCCTGTTCTCAACCTCCTTTCCTCCTCCTCCTGTTCTTCTCCTTCTCCTCCACCACCACCACCACCACCTCCACCTCTTCTTTCTTCTTCTTCTCTTCCTCCACCACCACCTCTTCCTTTTTCTTCTTCTTCTTCTCCTCCTCCTCCATCACCACCAACACCACCTCCTCTTTTTTCTTCTCCTCCTTCACCTCCTCCTCCTGTTCTCCACCTCCTTTCCTCCTCCTCCTGTTCTTCTCCTCCTCCACCACCACCACCACCACCACCACCTCCACCTCTTCTTTCTTCTTCTTCTCTTCCTCCACCACCACCTCTTCCTTTTTCTTCTTCTTCTTCTCCTCCTTCTCCATCACCACCAACACCACCTCCTCTTTTTTCTTCTCCTCCTTCACCTCCTCCTCCTGTTCTCCACCTCCTTTCCTCCTCCTCCTGTTCTTCTCCTCCTCCACCACCACCACCACCTCCACCTCTTCTTTCTTCTTCTTCTCTTTCTCCACCTCCTCCTGTTCTCTTCCTGCTCCTCTTCTCCTCCTCCTCCTCCTCCTCCAGCACCACCTCCTCCTGTTCTCCTCCTCCTCTGTCTTCTTCCTCTCCTCCTGCTCCTTATCCTTCTCCCCCCCCCTCTCTCTCCCTCTTCCTCTTCAGATCGCTGACCCCACAGATTGTTGCATGACTTGCCGTATAGATCCTGGAAGATCAGAAAGATGTAATTTAGTAGATGAACAGTTTGCAAACTTTGGCCAAAGTCTTGCCACTGGGGCAATAAGCAGATGCCTTCAATGGAAGTCGCTAGGGATCCTCTGACATATTCAGTGAAAGCTAAGATTAAGATTGACATAGCATCCAAGGACATAATTGTACAATTGTACAATAAGGATGCAGAAATATGACACATTTCCATGCTAAAATAATCAAATGGTTGTTTTTTTAAAAAAAAATTATTTCCCTCCCATGTTAATTTTTATTTCATTTGTAGGATTCCAAGTAGATCACCAAATGAATTTGCCAAACATTTGAAACCCAGCTGTTTTTACTTAAATGCCAAACTCTGAAACTGAAACCAATTAGATTTTGCTACCATCTTAATAGATCTTCTGATTCTTATGCAAGCATAGGAATCAAAGAGATTATTCACTGTCCTCTGTTGGTATCAAAATACCATTAAAGCCTGCTTGATCCTAGCACTAAGAGACCATTGCTTTTCACATGAGGAGCATTTATTTATTTATTTTATTTAGTTTGTCAAACATGTATGTGATAACAGGTATAAGTATGAACATGGACATGAACAAAGGAAATGAGTACAAATAAATGGGGACAGTAGGACAGGGATGGTAGGCATCCTGGTGTGCTTATGGGTTCCACCACAAATCTGCGAAGCCCTTATCCACGGAGACATAAGCGCGAAGACTAATTCGCGCCGTTCTAAGCGCTAAGGAAAAATGCGACCCTACCGCGATGACATAATCGCGGAGGGCAAATCCGCGCATTCCCAAGCACTCAGTACCCTAAACCTAACCCTAAACCTAACCCTAAACCTAACCCTAACCTTAACCCTAAACCTAACCCTAAACCTAACGCTAAACCTAACGCTAAACCTAACCCTAAACCTAACCCTAAACCTAACCCTAAACCTAACCCTAAAACAAACCCTAAAACCCCTAAACCTAATCCTAACCCTTACCTTAATTGAAATCGGCTTTCTGCCGTGGCGGCGTTTTAAAGCGCCCTTCTGTTGCCGCGCTGTTGTCGCGGCGGTGATGACGCGCGGTGATGATGTTGCGGCTTTAGCGCCGCGATTTTATCACCGCGATTTTGATGAGCGCGATTTTGTCGTGCCACGGTGCTTATGCACGTCCCTTACAGACCTCTTAGGAATAGGGTGAGGTCCACTGTAGACAGTTTAAGGTTAAAGTTATGGGGTCTGAGGATATAACAACAGCATTGTTGGTCACTCTGTTGCTGAAGTCGTATTTTCTGCAATTGGGTTTGGAGCAGTTTACCTTGAGTTTGTATCTATTGGTTGCCGGTGTATTATTGTGGTTGAAGCTGAAACAGTCATTGACAGGTAGGAAGTTGTAGCAGACAATTTTTTGTACTACACTTAGGTCAGACCTTAATCAGTGTAGTTCTAGGTTCTCCAAGCCCAAAATTTTAAGCCTGATGGCATTAGGTATTCTATTGGGAGCAGAGGAGTAGAGTACTCTTCTCATGAAATACCTTTGGACTCGCTCAATTGTATTAATGTCCATGATCCAGACTAAATTAAGAATGGCTGTTTCTTTTTGGTTTCCTGTGAACAAGAACTAAGCCTCAACACAACTTTCCTCTCTGAAAGTCATCTATGGGACTGAAAGCCTTTAGCTGTGTTTAGATTCTGCTGGAATGCTGATCAACTCATCCAGAACGCAGCCGCGCGAGCGATTGTGGGTGCACCTCGGTACACCCACGTTACACCTATCCTCCGCGAGCTGCACTGGTTACCGATTAGTCTCCGGATGCGCTTCAAGGTGCTAGTCGTAACTTATAAAGCCCTTCATGGTATTGGATCTGGGTACTTGAGAGACCGCCTGCTGCCAATTACCTCCCACAGACCCATTAGATCTCACAGGGTTGGCCTCCTCCGGGTTCCATCTACCAGCCAATGCCATCTGGCTATTACCCGGGGGAGGGCCTTCTCTGTGGCAGCTCCGGCCCTCTGGAATGAACTCCCTGCAGGGATTCGGACCCTCACCTCTCTCCAGGCCTTCCGAAAAGCCGTCAAAACCTGGCTTTGCTGGCAGGCCTGGGGGTGATGAGTTCCCCCCTTCTCGACATGTATGGTTGTGCGGCTGTTGCTTATTTTTATTATTGTATTTCGTTTTTTATGTTCCCCTTTTCCCCCTTTTGAATTGTTCGCCGCCCTGAGTCCTCCCGGAGAAGGGCGGCATATAAATAATAAAATTCCATTCCATTCCATTCCATCCTTCCTCTTTCTAGAGTAATGAACATCTGTTGAACAGAATAAATACAAAATTGTTTTCTGGGCAAGTTGAGGTTTCCCCCTCAAGATCTTGGTGTGATCACTCACTCTTCCCTTGTGAGTGTTTCAGGGGCCTCTGA
Source organism: Thamnophis elegans (assembly GCF_009769535.1). Classification (NCBI taxonomy): domain Eukaryota; kingdom Metazoa; phylum Chordata; class Lepidosauria; order Squamata; family Natricidae; genus Thamnophis; species Thamnophis elegans. Next base: position 37,403,687 of record NC_045555.1, read on the forward strand.
AAAACTTCTGAATTGTGTGGGTCTGCCTTTTGTTGTTTCCTCATGTTGCCATTTTTTGTTCCTTTTATCGTTTGTTTTGTCCTGTTGTTATCTTTTCCTGTGTTGTTTTTTTTACTCTGCGACCCGCTCCAAATTGCCCTGGAGTTGGGTGGTGGATTGAATAAATAAATGTAGGAGCCAGACAAATTTAAATTTGTTTGTTGTCCCCCTGCAGCTTTTGCATTTTGCATTTAATTTACACATTTCCAGATTCTCAGGCAGGCCAGAATAAATAATAAACTCACTCTGGGTTTTGCAACAACAAAGGTCTCGTGGCACCCAGTTGCCGGGCTGTTAAAAAGAGACAGTGTCATGGCTAGACGGTAGAACTTGGTGGTTAATTAATTAAAATGGTTACTCATCTGCAAAACCCACTGGGTGGCCTTTGACCGGTTACAAACTCTCAGCCTAACTTAATTGACAGGGTTGAGTTGGGAATAACATAAGGTAACCTCTTTGGAAGAAGGGAAGCTTATAAAATCCGTCACCCTTCATCGGCCTCCTCGGATTCAGGGTCACTTTGAAAGGGAATATGCCTTTTCAAAGGGAAAAACATATATAAAAATAAAATACATAAGGGATGCAGTGGCTCAGTGGCTAAGATGCTGAGCTTGTTGATCAGAAGGTCAGCAGTTTGGCAGTTTGAATCCCTAGCACCACATAACAGAGTGAGCTCCCGTTACTTGTCTCAGCTTCTGCCAACCTATCAGTTCAAAAGCACATAAAAATGCAAGTAGAAAAAATAAGGACCACTATGGTGCAAGCAATTATGGGTACACCCAGGTACACCCACGTTACACCTATCCTCCGTGAGCTGCATTGGTTACCCATTAGTCTCCGGATCCGCTTCAAGGCGCTGATCGTTACCTATAAAGCCCTTCATGGCATTGGACCTGGGTACCTGAGAGACCGCCTCCTGCCGATTACCTCCCTCAGACCGATAAGATCTCACAGGTTAGGTCTCCTCCGGATTCCATCTGGCAGCCAATGTCGGCTGGCGACTCCCCGGGGGAGAGCCTTCTCTGTTGCAGCCCCGGCCCTCTGGAACTATCTCCCCGTGGAGATCCGGACCCTTACTACCCTCCTGGCCTTCCGCAAAGCTGTGAAGTCCTGGCTGCTCCAGCAGGCTGGGGGGCCCTCGATATATCCAGCCCCCTGGAGATTGTGATTGTTGTATATTTTAATGTTGTTTGTGTATTATTCCCCCCTCCCTTGTTTTATTGTAAGCCGCCCGGAGTCCTTCGGGAGTGGGCGGCATACAAATCAATAAAACTATAAACTATAAACTAACTATAAGATAACAGTGTTCCATGCATCTTTGGCATTTAGTCATGCTAGCCACATGACCATAGAGACATCTTCGGACAGTGCTGACTCTTCAGCTTTGAAACAGAGATGAGCATGGCCCCCTAGACTCGGGAACAATGAGCACATATGTGCGAGGGGAACTTTTACCTTTATTGAGCCAGTGAACAGAGTTTTCAGTAAATAATGTATCAATTAAAATACAATGCAAGAAAAATGCATTTATCTAAATTAATTAAAAAAAATCAAAGAGATTGCTGGGGGGGAAACTTTGATAAAAACATGTACATGAGAAAGTAGGGAGAAAAAAATGCACCTGAATTTCCAGGAAACAGAATAATCCATGAGTGTAATAATTCCCAATATCTTCATAAAATAAATTTAAAAACTAAAATAAATCTTATGTGTTTATTTACTGTCAGTCACAAGGAAATAATCTGTTGAAATAAGGAATTTATATATAGTCTGATTTAACTATATTGTTGTGTGGAGGAACCTTTACCTTTATGCCTTTTCCAACATGTCTACACCACAACCAGACTGAACAAGGAAGTAAAAAAATATCAAAATTATAATTATTTCAGTCATCCTGGAATATGGTAGAATTTTTAACACTCTTCTCTGGCAAGAGCCAATTTATTTTTCTCAAATAAGAAAGGAACCCAACAGGCTAAGTTTTTGCATTCAAATACTCTGTCTTGACTAGAATGCATAGTGGTGGCGCAGTGGTTAGAATGCAGTATTGCAAGCAAACTGCCCACTGCCAGGAGTTCGATCTTAACCGGCTGAAGGTTGACTCAGCCTTCCCTCCTTCCTAAGTTGGTAAAAGGAGGACCCAGATTGTTGGGGGCAATAGGCTGACTCTGTAAACCTCTTAGAGAGGGCTGTAAAAGCACTGTGATGCAGTATATAAGTGCTATTGCTAACATATGATAGCCAAACATGCAATGAATAGAGCCGAGGTGGTGCAGTGGTTAGAGTGCAGCACTGCAGGCTACTTCAGCTGACTGCAGTTCAGCAGTTCGGCTGTTCAAATCTCACCAGGCTCAAAGTTGACTCAGCCTTCCATCCTTCCGAGGTGGGTAAAATGAGGACCCGGATTGTTTTTGGGGGCAATATGCTGACTCTGTAAACTGCTTAGAGAGGGCTGAAAGCCCTATGAAGTGGTATATAAGTCTAACTGCTATTGCTATTGCTATGAATACCTCATTCTTTCTTACACTCTGACACATATAAAGGAGTCAGACTTTGATGTCATGATTGTGACCACTATATTGCATTTTTTTTAGCCTGCCTCTTTATCACCACGGTGGATTCCTTTGGGTCATGAGCATTTCAGCCAATTCTTGTTGAAAGAAACACCGAGGATTAGGACAAGGGAAGATATTATATATGACGGTACTTGCCTGACTTTAGAGGCCACACTACAATCAGCTACAGACTACAGGTAGTCCTCAACTTACAACCAGAATTGAGCCCAAATTTTCTGATGCTAAGCAAGACAGTTGTTAAGTGAGTTTTGCTCCATTTTAGGACCTTTCTTGCCACAGCGGTTAAGGGAATCGCTCTAGTTGTTAAGTTAGTAACACAGTTGTTAAGTGAGTCAGGCTTCCTTATTGCTTGTCAGCAGGTTGCAAAAGGTGAGCACATGACCCTGGGACACTGCAACCGTCATAAATAGGTGCCAGTTGCCAAGCATCTGAATTTTGATCATGTGATGATGGGGACGCTGCAACAGTTGTAAGTGTGAAAAATGGTAATAAGTCATTTTCCCCCCCACTGGCACCGTAACTTTGAATAGCCACTAAATGAATGGTTGTAAGTTGAGGGTTCAGGGGTAGGATTCAGCTGGTTCGGGGCAAACTGGATGCTAATTTTACATCTGGTTCACCGAACTGGTAGTTGCAAGGATTGGCTGGCCCCGCCCATCCCAGGAGTCTCCACACAGCCTGTTTTAGATGCCAGGTTAGATGTACAGGTCCCGCATGCAGGCTCTGGGAGGGCGAAAAATGGGCCTCCTGGAAGTTCCGGAAGTCCGGAAATGGACTCATTTCCGGGCTCTGGAGGGCCTCCCGGAGCCCGGGGGAGCCGTTTTCCTCCTCTCGGAGGCTTGAGTAACTCCTCCATAGCTTGGGGAGGGTGAAAATACCCCTCCTCGCTGTGGTGTAGGAGGTCGAGTAGGCCATGCCCACCACCCAGCAACCGGGGAGAGAACCAGTTGCTAAAATATTTGAATGCCACCCCTATGACTACCTGTATGTCTTCCCCAACTTTTGAGCCTCAGGATGTGCTATAAGGAATTGAGAAGACAGAATTTGAAGTTGAACTATCTTGCAAAAGGTGAATATGGAAATGCTAAACTATATAAACTCTTGTTGAAATATGGAACAGAAGAATAGCAAGTGAGAGACTGTGTGATAAAATGGATTAAAAATTTTGGACATAATGCAGATGGTCACTTTGCTGCTTAGTGTTACCACAGATCCCCCCTAAAGTTATTTTTGACTTGGATTTGAAGTTCCAGGGATGTTTGCAGCTTCTCATAGTTGCATGACTTTGATTTACATCTTTTTTTTTGCTGGAAACTCCCTATTCACTTCCATTTTTCACACTGTACGTCCCATAATGTACAGTGGGTTTGCATAATGATTGCAGTGTTTGTTTAAACAGCCGTGATGGCGCGGTGGTTAGAAAGTAGTATTGCAGGCTAACTCACTGCTCGCTGCCAGCAGTTCAATCCTAACCAGCTCAAGGTTGATTCAACCTTCCATTCTTCCAAGGTCAGTAAAATGAGGACAAAGATTTTTTTCCCCCATCACTCTGCTAAATAAATAATTCCCTCAACACTGTCAAACTATTCACTAAGTCTGCATTACTATTAATCTTATCATCGTTCCTATCACCCATCTCTTCCCACTTATGACTGTATGACTGTAACTTTGTTGCTTGTATCCTTACGATTTATATTGATTGTTTCCTGGTATGATTTGATTGCTTATTTGTACCCTATGACTATCATTAAGTGTTGTACCTTATGATTCTTGACAAATGTATCTTTTCTTTTTATATACACTGAGAGTACCGTATATACTCGAGTATAGGCCGACCCGAATATAAGCCGAGACACCTAATTTTACCACAAAAAACTGGAAAAGTTATTGACTCGAGTATAAGCCTAGGGTGGGAAATGCAGCAGCTACCGGTAAATTTCAAAAATAAAAATAGATACCAATAATGTTTTTGAATATTTATTTCAAAGAAAAACAGTAAACTAGCGGTGTATTCAATGAAATACTTCACTCACCTCATGATGCTGATGTCCCGCTGTGATGATGATGTCCCGTGCAGCCGCGGGAGCGATGTCCCGCCTCCTATGACACACGGCACAGTGATTCCTATCATTGGATCACTGTACCAGAGGAGGTGGGACATCGCTATGTGGCTGCTTGCCATAAGAAGGAGGAGGTGGGACATCGTTGCAGAGCGGCAGGAGGGGGAGGAAGGGGAATCGTAAGACAGCCCTGCATTACATTAGAACGTGAGGAGGGGGGATGGTGCGGTGCGCGCTGCGCGGCAAACTGACACAGAGGGAGGGGAAACTCACAGGGGCACTGGGCCATTCACGAGTGTCACCCAGCGGCATGGCCCCGCCCCTTTTTCTCCTCCATTTCGGGCAAATTTTTCACTGACTCGAGTATAAGCCGAGGCGGCTTTTTTCAGCCCAAAAAGTGGGCTGAAAAACTAGGCTTATACTCGAGTATATACAGTATATACACCAAAGACAAATTCCTTTTGTGTCCAATCATCCTTGGCTAATAAAAAATTCTATTCTATTCTATTCTATTCTGTTCAGATTATTGGGGCAATATGCTGAATCTGTAAATTGCTTAGAGAGGGCTGTAATAGCATTATAAAGTGGTATATAAATCTAAGTGCTATTGCTATTAACAACTGTAATGTTTGCTTTACAGGCATGGTGTTCGCTGAACAGCTGCCACAAAAAAGAATATAAAATCAGGCATGGTCATGTGATAACCCATTTAATAACCATAATGACTTAACATCATAATTTGCAGACTCAAATTCAGTTATACGTTGAAGAGTAACTATATACTGATGGAACAGTGAGAAAATATGTGGCTAAGAGGATTGACCTTTACATTATGTTACACCCTAGTAGATTTTAATAAAATGACATACTGTTGGTATATGACTCCAGAAAGGTGTCTAGAAAGCATAAATACACATCAACTGTAGGTTGAAAATATGGACAACAATGAAAGGTCATTTTATCATGCCTGACAGACTTGTAAAAAAGGCAGAAATTTCTGGGTTCAAATACATGCATAAACGGCTGTGTGTTTGTGTGTGTTCCAGCATAACTCTGGAATGTCTCGAGCAATTTCAACCAAACTTGGTACACAGATGACTTACCCTCTGGAGGCAAATACTGTGGGGGTAAGACATTCCTAACACCCTTCTGAGTATGTGTTCTGCTAAGATACAGCCTGTTGTGCCTTACAATGACTTCTACAGTACTGCCGTAAAATGGCTCCTACTGTGCAATGCAGTGGAGTCGCCATGGTAACGGCTTCAGGGTACTTTCCAAGGAGGCTCCCTCTAGTAAGAAGGAAAATCCAACATTAGAAATGTAGGTGGTATCACTTTTCTTAACGCTTCTGGGGGCACAGGGAAAACATTTCTAATTAATTTAATTGTCGCCGAAATCAAGGCTTTTCCTATCCAATACAGGATTAGGATAAATGAACACCCAGGCAATGCTGGGTTGCCAGCTAGTGATACAAAAAATGTATCATTTCTTCAGGTACACATATTGTGTTATTGTATTGGTTGAATTGTATCATTTTTTTTAAAATTACACAGACATAATGATACAAAGAATTGTAAAGGTCTACATTCAGTTGAGACTAAATCTTTCCTTGGTAGGATTAATGGGCAGCCAGTAGGAAAGAAGATTATTTCATAATAAGTGTAAAATATTATATGCACAAAAGGAAGGATTCGGAATGAAAGACACAATAGAGGAATAGTTGTTAAAGACAACAGAACTAGCAGAAATGGCAAAATTGCTTGGTTATAATGAAAGAAATGTCCTTCTGGGTTCGGCTCCAAGTGGGGAAAAAGACACTGGAGACATGGAGGCTGCCTGGAAAGATGGTTTATTGTTGGACAGGACTACATGGCTTGAGTCCTGAACTGAAAAGGTGATCACATGCTTCAATGTTGGTGGAGAAGAAAAGAAGGGCTGAGGAATGGGCTTGCTAGGCTTTTTTATAACCTGTTCAGTCCCATCTTTCTGTTTCCTGTTCCTGTGTAAGAAAGGTATTGTGATTGGTTGTCAGACTCCCATGGGGCTATGCAGGGGCAACTCTCTAGGCTATGTTTTGAATCCAGGTTTGGTTGAGTTCTCAGATGCCATGTGGTCAGTTGGGGCCAATATTATCATGCTTTCCTATAGCTGAAGTGGATAAGTCTTTATTATGTAAAATGGACTAGCTTGGCCTTCTTAATGGCCCATTAACAAGGTGGGGATGGGCAGGAAGCTACAGGCAGCTATTCTGTCTTTTAAAACATGTTTCTTTCTTTTCACATCGAGAAATATTCTGCCTTTTCAATATTTCCTAGTTTATTTCATTTTTCTGGGAGAGAGCTGGGTGATAACTTCCCACAGTTACATAAAGATCAACAACTATCTTTATAGTGATTGGAAACCCTTTAAGGACTTTTTGTTGGGGGGAAAAGAGAGAGAAAAATGAACTTGTGATTTATGAGTTTGAAGATTAGAAAGGGGAGCTTATGGAAATAAGGGAATTGTGATTTACCTTTGGAGAGAGAGAGTACAAAATATAATTCATCTATCACCTCTGTCAAGAAGTTTGGAAGCCATTTCTTTATAATCCCCCCACTTTTAAAAATATTTTTGTATTCTATTTCTCTCAGTTGTAATGTATGGCTGTGAAAGTCAGACCATGAGAAAGGCTAAGCGCCAAAGAATTCAGGCCTTTGAACTCAGGTGCTGGGGAAGACTCCTGCAAGTCCCTTGCACTGCAAGGCGATCAAACCGGTCAGTCCTAGAGGAGATCAACCCTGACTGCTTTTTAGAAGGTCAGACTCTGAAGATGAAATTCAATACTTTGGCCACCTAATGAGAAGGAAGGGCTCACTAGAGAAGAGCCTGATGCTGGGAAGGATTGAGGGCAAAAGAAGAAGGGTTACGACAGAGAATGAGGTGGCTGGATAGAGTCACTGAAGCAGCAGGCCTGAGCTTAAATGGACTCCAGGGGATGGTAGAGGACAGGAAGGCCTGGAGGAACATTGTCCATGGGATTACGATGGGTCGGATATGACTTCGCAATTAACAACAACATTTCTCCCTACTATTTACTACTTTTCTTTCTTCTTGTTTTCTTTTCTATGTCAGCCCTAGAGGCCATCTTTTTTTGGGGGGGGGATCTTCAGGGCTGCCACACTTGGTGGATGGGCATGCTGTGGAAACTGGCAGGGGGATTGAATGGTGACGGGGTGAGATGTGTAGCCAAAACAACATTCTTTCACTGAGAGTTGAGGATATTCAGCCTGCACCTGGAGAGGGGTGATTGGGAAACAACTCCAGTTAGGATGGTGACCTGATTGGACCATGTGATGGACATGTGGGTACAGGGGAAAGGCTCTTTGACTTTCCTTTGGGTGGGGAAAACTCAGGAGATTTCAGATTCGGTTTTCCCAAATCTGCCAATATGACACCTCTAATAAAATGGAAATTTGAGGAAATGTTTGCCTTGGAGTCTTACTTGGTGTTTCTTGGAATCCTGACATTATGGTTTTTACTTGGTTAAAAATTTCTTCAGTAAAATCTCTCTCTCTCCTCTGAATCAATCAATCTATCTATCTATCTATCTATCTATCTATCTATCTATCTATCTATCTATCTATCCATCCATCCATCCATCCATCCATCCATCCATCCATCCATCCTGAGGTGAGGACAAGAAGCAATGGGTGGAAATTAATCAAGGAGAGAAGCAACTTAGAACTAAGAAGAAATTTCCTGGCAGTTAGAAGAATTAATCATGGTTACGGCTTGCCTCCAGAAGTTGTGGATGCTCCATCACTGGAAGTTTTTAAGAAGAGATTGGATAATCATTTGTCTGAAGTGGTGTGGGGTTTCCTACCTGAGCAAGAAAAGACCTCCAAGGTCCCTCCCAACTCTGTTCTGTTCTGTTCTGTTCTGTTCTGTTCTGTTCTACTCTACTCTACTCTACTCTACTCTACTCTACTCTACTCTACTCTACTCTACTCTACTCTACTCTGTTTACATATGCCCTGATACAAGAATCCAAAGATTTCAAAATATATGCCAGATGTCAGATATCACCTGGCTTGCAAAATTATCATATATGACCTTGATGTTGCTAATTGAATTATTTTTATACCTCCTACACCTTTAGTGCCTAGCCCCAAGGATGCAGACAAGTTCTTTTCACAATTGTTTTTTGTTCCACTTCTGCAGTGGAATTCTCCTCCTACACCTCCTTTTTCTCAAGTCAGTGAGTTTCAAAATCAAGACCTCTCACAAAAAAGATACCAAGAACCCCACAGGGAATCCATTACTGGAAAACAAGGCAGGTCCATCCATGCTTCAAACAACTTTTTCCGTTCTTTATTCTGAGTTTCTTAGGTGTCTTTCAATTCTCTTTTTTTTAAAATAGTTTTTATTGAACGTTTTAATCTTTAAAAACAGAAAGAAAAACACAACAAGACAAAACAAAACACAAAACATACATAACAATATAAAGTAATTATACAGCCTTCTGTATTGGCTTTCAAGTTTAGCCTTTATAATTCTCCATTCTGCATTGCCTTCCTATTGCTTTTACCTTGTCCTATAATATAACAACAGTAATACTAACGCTTACAATAATATTAATTATTTATATCACCATATATTTACATTCTCTGTTTTCTGTTTTGGCTTCTGATTTCTAGACACTTATAAATTCTATTCCATATTTTATAGAAATCCAATTCTTCTCTTTCTTTTCGTTCTATTGTCATTTTGTCCATCTCCGCACGTTCGAGTACTTTTCTAATTATTGTTTCATCTGCGGGTGTATTGATTTTTTTCCCAGTTTTGTGCAAAAGCAATCCTAGCTGCAGTGAGCATGTGTATTATGATGTATTGAGGTTGTTTATCCATTTTTTGATCTAATAGTCCTAATAAGAGTGCTTCTGGGTTCAGTTCTGTTTTTTGCTCCGTAATTTCTTTCAATTCTCATTTCTGTTCTCGTCATTTGTGACCGCAGGGGTCGGCTGCTATGGGTTCACGAGAACCTGTAGCTAACATTATGGCCGGTTCAGAGAACCTCCAAATGCCATCCCTGGCTGGCTCCACACCAGTGACGTGCGGTCAGCTTTATGGCTGGTGAGGCACTTTTTAGACTTGTGGACTTCAACTCCCAGAATTCCATAGCCAGGCATGCTCAGTTCCGATTTAAAGTGACAGCATTTTTCCCCCTTGCAAAATAAGTTTTCCCATTTTTTTTCTTCTCCCTCCCCCTCCTTCCTCCCTCTCTTCCTCCCTCCCCCCTCTCTCAAACAGACACATGCACACAGAGAATTGGATCCCTCTCTCACTCACACAATCACTCTCAAACAAACACAAACACAGAAGTTGGATTGGATATATTTTCCAAAGGCTTGAAAGCAGCTCCTCTGCCATACCCCCCCCCTTCCCCTGCTGCCTTCCGATTCGGAACCTTTGATTGCAGGTGAATCACATTGTAATCAGTGAAGCTGGCCTTATGTACTTTTATCCAGCTGTGTGTGTGTGTGTGTGTGTGTGTGTTTGAAAAGGCAACGTGGTTCTGCCAGAGCTGAGTCAGACAGAGCTAGTTGCTCCCAGAGAACTCTAAAAAGCCTCTAAAAATGCCCTCTACAGGAGGCGAGAGAACAAGTGCCTCCTTTGCATACAAATTTTTTGCTTGTTAACCCTTGCTTAACTCTTAAAAGGCGAAAAATTGCTTATGCACAGGAGGCCCCTATTTCTCTGGCCTCCTCCTATAGTTAACACTAAGCACTGTTCCAAGTCACTGTGAATCTGGTAGCAACTACCTTGGCTTTAATTATTTTTTAAAAAATTCTTTAAAATTCTTTCCTTTTCCTCATGACTGGTGAGGCCACGCCTCCCCTGCCTCTAGTGACTGCACGTCCCTGCCCCACACACACCTCCCCTCCCAGGAGTCTCCATGCGGCCCATTTTGGATGCAAGATAAGTGCAGGGCCTGCACAGAGGCTTGGGGAAGCGGGAAAACAGGCCTCCCGCAAGGCCTCCAGAGCCAGGGGGAGGCAGTTTTCGCCCTCCCAGAGGCTCAAAGAATGCCAGGGAAATATAATATTCTGCTTTTTCAATATTTCCCAGGATATTTCATTTTTCTAGGAGAGGTGTGTGGGTGTTAACTTCCTACAGGGGAAAGCATCATCCAGAGTGCCCTGGCATCCAGAAAATTCTTTGGTCCTCTTGTCTAGCCAGCCACCCATGTAAGTTGCAACCAGTACGGTGCAATGGGGACTGGTGTCCACCCACATGTACACGCGCACATGTGCACAACATGCACATGCATCCTTGCCTCCATGACACCTCCATGTCGCTCCATCTGCTCGGCAGAGCATCGCCCAGGCGCCCTACGCTCCATGCATGTAAGCACCGAAGAGCTAAAATACAGGTAAGGAGCTCAGGCGGGTGGGAAGGCCTTCCGAAGCACTGTACTGGAAAGACACCCGGTGCTCTTGGCAGGCAACAATATGCCCGTACCGAGACGTACTGTCTGCAACCCACCACTGGTTGCAACCAAGATGAAGCCTGTTAGTTTTCAGGCTCAGTCAAGGTGACCTGTGCAATTAATACATGAAGCATAGAATTAGTATCTGAGCAGATTGAGACTTGGCTGCTTGATTTATGAGTAAGCTGCACGTGGCTGTAACTTTGCAGACAATGCCTGGGTGGCACCAGTTTTTATAACCAAAAAGCCTAGCCATCTGCTCCATTGGCAAAAGTGGCACGATTAGATTCTGTGTGATGCTCTTCTGATAGAGTAGCTCCATCATAGATACTGCTGCTACTTACATTCTTTCATTGAGGGGTCTAAGTGGGTCTGAAATTGATGCAACCTTGGTGGCTGCTGCACGGTGACATCCTGAAGGGTTTTTCTGATGGATTCTTAAAATATAGAGGTACAATTTAAATACAAGTTTTCCATCTCTCAGGCTGGGGGGGTCAAACAGTACGCCCCTCAGACAGGGTTCGCAATTTGGGAGTCCTCCTGGACCCACAGCTGACTTTTGAACACCACTTGTCAGCTGTGACCAGGGGGGCATTTGCCCAGGTTCGCCTGGTGCACCAGTTGCGTCCCTACCTGAACCAGGAGGCCCTCACAACAGTCACTCGTGCCCTTGTGACCTCAAGACTGGACTACTGCAACGTGCTCTACATGGGGCAGCCCTTGAAGAGCATTCGGAGACTTCAGCTTGTCCAGAATGCAGCCACGTGAGCGATCGTGGGTGTATCTCGGTTCACCCACGTTACACCTATCCTCCGCGAGCTGCACTAGCTGCCTATTGGTCTTCGGATACGCTTCAGGGCACTAGTCGTCACTTATAAAGCCCTTCATGGTATTGGACCTGAGAGACCGCCTGCTGCCAATTACCTCCAATAGACCGATCAGATCCCACAGATTGGGCCTCCTCCGAATTCCATCCGCTGGCCAATGCCGACTGGCGACCACCTGGAGGAGGGCCTTCTCTGTGGCTGCTCCGGCCCTTTGGAACGAGCTCCCCATGGAGATTCGAACCCTGACCACCCTCCAGGCCTTCTGCAAAGCCCTTAAAACCTGGCTGTTCCGACAGGCCTGGGGCTAATGAGCTTTTGTCCCCTCTCGAATGGTATGGTTGTTGCGTGCTTTTAAATTTTGGTATTGTCTTGTTCGTCTTTTTTATTCCTTATTTGTACCCCTCCCCCCTTGACTTGGGTTGTGAGCCGCCCTGAGTCCCCTCGGGGAAAAGGGTGGCATCGAAATATAATAAATTCAATTCAATTCAATTCAAAGTAGGTGGGATTTATTCATAGGCAACCCATATGAGGCAGGTGTTGATGTCTGATAGTGTGAAAGTTATCTTTGCAGGATGCAAACTATTCCAAGTAAAACTTTGTTTTGCAATTGACTGCCGTGTTTCCCCAAAAATAAGACAGGGTCTTATTTTCTTTTGACCCCCAAAATAAGCACTTGGCCTTATTTTCGGGGAGGTCTTATTATTTTTGAGGTGCAGGAGGTGATGAGCATGGTCACCTCATAGCTGCTTCTGTGTTGCAATATTTTTGGGGAGGGCTTATTTTTGCAGGAGGGGTTATTTTAGCACATGAACTCAAAAGCTCGATTGGGCTTATTATCTGGGGAGGTCTTATTTTCAGGGAAACAGGGTAAAAAGGATTTCGTCAATGCCAGTGATGCTCCAGTGATGTTTCAGACATTTTGGGATGGCACCCAAGGTGACTATTACTATTGATACAACCTTTGATTATTATTTTTTATGCACAGTTATTCTATATCTATTTGAAGATCTTCGTATTTTGGGATGATGATAATTATTTCTTAAGCCAGTGGTCATAATTGTCCTTCACTATGAGAACAGAGAGGCTTGAACTGTTAAAAGCTTTCTACAATCTGACCAAGTACAGGCTACACTGTTTCATCCATCTTATTTATTGTCTGTGAGCACGATGGCTCATCACATCACCTGCCTTTAAACCTCAGATGTGATGATAGATAGCAGAATTCGAAAGGACCCAAGATTCTTAACACTTTCGCCTCACCTCTGTTTTGCTTTTGATTGTGATTTAGAGATAAGAACACCGAATAGACATTATAATATTGTTTTTTTGGTGCCTTCAATGCATTTCGATGATTTTTGCTAGATGAAACTAAAGTAAGCCAAACAGCACTTATGTTAATTTTCCTGCATCGATAAAGAGCTATGATTGAGATTATCAGGACAAAAGCTCTACTGGGTTCCAGAAATGAAAGGAGAAAAACATATAATTAATAGATCAGCTCTGAATCGTTAGTGTCTCACATGCAAAAGCCCTGCAGTCTTGAGTGCCACTACCGTTTTTGGAAGGCAGAGATGTAATTTCAAAGTGGCCATCAAGAAAAAAAGGTTTTACAGTAAGACTAAACCTGTAATTTCCAGCAAGAAACACAAGGGACGTGTAAGGCAGGGCTACACGAGACGCAGAATCAATTCAGCTGGATTGCACCACGAAAAGCGATGCTTTGTCAAATGCAGTGCCAAGGTATCCGGAGCTGAGTGTGGGGAGGGGAAGGAAAGCAAAATCTGAAATGTTGCACTAGAAATTTAAGCTGCAGCCAAGCAGCTGCAAACAGAGAGGTGGGCATTGGCTCCAGCAACTTGTCAGAGTTTTTGGTGGTGGTACAGAGGGAAAGAGGTTGATTTCAAAACTAGGAAACCTAATTTGCAATACTTTTCAGGGAGGTAAAGGTAGGGATGGGCTGCTGGGAGTTCGGAGAACCTCTAGCTAAGATTCTGGGCAGTTCTGAGAACCCCCAAATCCCACTCCTGGCTGGCCCCACCCACTCCCCCCTCCCAGCAGTCCCCACATGGCTTTGGTAAGTGCAGGGTGCGCACGGAGACTCGAGAGGGCGAAAAATGGGCCTACTGGAAGTTTGGGAAGGGCAGAAAGGGGCCCATTTCTAGCCTTCAGAGGCCTCCAGAGCCTGAGGAGGCCGTTTTCATTCTCCCAGCGGCTCGAGGAACACATCTGAAGCCCAGGGAAGGCAAAAACTATCCCCCCTCCCAGTGGTGCAGGAGGCGGACTAGGCCACGCCCACCATGGTCACACCCACCCAGCATCCGGGCAGAAAACCCCACTCCTGGGTAAAGTGACTCAGCGTTTGATTAGACAAATCTAAAGCCCTGGATCAGCCAACGAATGCTGCAGTCATTATCAGAACAGTCAGAAATGCAGCTTTTACAATTCAATGCAGCATTTTTAAAAACTTCTGCGTACGTTCAGTGACTTGCAGAGCTACATTTGATTTCCTTGCAGCCTCCTTGTGTGGGATTTCCTCAAATTCCGATGCTGTTGAAAAGGGAGCCAACATTTTAAGCCGTGCTGTACTGACCACTCCATTCCTTATTTATTAACGCAGCATAATCAATATCTCTGGAGGTTTGCAAAATATGAGAGGGAGGCAGTGCGGAGCTTACAATCTAAATTAAGTGCAGGAGAACTACTGAGAAAGGGAGGGCAATGGGGATGGGCTATTAAGGAGAATCTGAGATAAGCAAGGGGTAAGCCACAATGTAAGCTTTCCTATTATGAGTGCCATGTAACACTGATACATCAGTCAATCAACGTTCTGATTCAGGCTCATTGGGTGCTTCAGCTTCCTATTGCAGTGACATGGAAGGGTGAGCCTATTTAAGAGAGAGAGAAAAATCCAGCTGCAAGGAATATGTACTTGTTGTTCTTTGAGTCCATTTATTCATCAACTGGATATCTTCATTTACAATGAATAGCATTTAGCAAAAGCATTAATACATATAAAGCCGTGGTGCAGTGGTTAGAATGCAGTACTGCAGGCTATTTCTGATGATTGCTGGCTGTCAGCAAGTTGGCAGTTCAAGTCTCACTACCTCAAAGTTGACTTAGCCTTCCATCGCTCCAAGGTCTGTAAAATGAGGACCCAGATTGTTGGAGGCAATATGCTGACGCTGTAAAACCGCTTAGAGAGGCTGTAAAGCAATGTAAAGCAATATATAAGTCTAAGTGCTATTGCTATTCCTGCTTATTCCTAGATTCTGAGAATTATCTGTGGCTTTGAGAAAGATATACCATATTTTCAGAGTATAAGACGCTCCAAAGTATAAAATGGACTTAGCTTTTGGGAAAGAAATCAAGAGAAAAAAAATCTGTCTCTGCCTCCCAACAGTTTACTTCCTTGCACCGAACAGCACAGAAAATGTACACTGTTTATGGTGTTACATTTCAGACTATACTTGTACAAATGCTGTTAAAATTGATGTCACATTCTGGAAGTATACATTATTCTCTGCTATTTTAAAAAAAAATACAATAGCACTGAGCCTCTTCAGATCAAGCATTTATTTTAAAAAGCTTCTTCATTTTGTTAAGTTGTCTATAAAGCAGTCTTTAAAAACATAAGTCTTATAATGTGAACATTCTGTAGGCATTTATAGTTATTGACTCACCTCCTTGCAGCAAACAGCCTCTTTCAGTTTAGCGGGATTAGAAGAGAAAAAAATCTGCCTCTGCCTCCCAGCAATTTGCCTCCTTGTTTCGCTTTCAATTTCAGTTTAAGCAAGGGCCTCCCAACCATCAGTTGTTTCAGGCTGCAGGGATTGCCATAGCCTATTGCCACCTCAGCAAATCCCATTTTCTCCGTTTGCTGCAAGGAGGTAAATTGCTGGGAGGCAGAGGCCCGAGGGTGGGAGCTGGTGAGTGGGTGGGGCTACATTCAGTGTATAAGACACACCCACATTTTCACCCTCTTTTAGGGAGGGAAAGGGTGCGTCTTATACGCCGAAAAATACAGTAATTACATAAGGTTGGAACTAGCTTTTTATCTGCTTCATGCAATGAGTCCATTCATTTGCACGTTTCCTTGCAATACACTGTGTGATTTATGATGATACATTTCCAAATGTGCCTAATATTGAGCATTATTAAACCCTCTTTACTGATGTAGTGGTTAAGGCACCTGGAGGCTGTGGGTTCCTTAGCAGGAAGTCACCTTGGTGACCCTGAGCCAGTCATTCTCTTTCAGCCCTAGAAAGCAGGCAAGGGCAAACCACTTCCAAAATTTTGCTAGAAAATTGCAGGGATTTCTCCAGGCAGTTGCCAGGAGTCAACATTTACTGGAACACACAGACACACACACACAGACACACACACACACACACACACCAGAGGTGGGATTCTGCCGGTTTGCCCACTGCCCAGACCTCATCACAGACACTCTGTGCATGTGCAGAAGTGCTATGCGTACGCACTCCCAGTTCCGAAGGTAAGAGGAAACCATTACTGACACACATGCACAAGGCCCCTTTCAGCTAAACAGCTAAACTTAATTAGTATAACACTAACATCTCTGTATTAAATAGTTTGCTTTTAAAAGTGTCCCTGTGAAATATTAGACTAGCGCTCCGTTTGATAGGAATTAATTCCACATGTTTATTTCCACTGCGAGTTTAATTTAGCAACTTAATCCAACATTGTTAAATTAATTACATCTCATACATTATACAGGAGAACACCACACAAACACACACACACACACACACACACACACACACACACACAAATGAAACACTTTCTAACTTCATTAAAATAAATGCTATGCGAAGGTCTTAACCTCATAAATAATGTCTTATGGTTTTGCATGGAAATGTTATGCTCTGGGCCTGAATCTATGGAGCTGAAAAAGCCCCTGTGCTGATTTAATCTTCACTTCTACTCCTTTGATGTTGTTTGGCTGGCTACAGACAAAGGTGGAGGATGCTACAGCCAAAGAAGAACCAGCAGCAGCTCTTGGTTTGAAACCATCAGATCCAGTGCTCTTAATTCTGACACCCAAAAAGACAAAAGCAGCTAAAGAAAAAAAAATCAATGCTAAACTTTAAATGGGATCAGGAAAAAGAAACTGGAAGGGAGGTTTGGGAGGAACTTGCAAACAAAGAGAATAAAAACAGTCCTTATTTCTTATTTTTTCTTTAAGCCTTTACTATTCAGCACGAACCACCACAGTATGTAGCTTAAGTGCATAAACAGCTTCTTTTTTGACTGTTGTGAAAAATATGTCAAGAAGCTTTTAGATTAAGGTGACCAGACGTCCCGGATTTGGCGGGACAGGCCCGATTTTTCATCGTTTTTCCCGCGTCCCGCCTGCTTCTCAAAAAACCCCGCTTTATTTCAGGGCTCGCTGGCTCCCCCGCCCATCATCAGCTGCCGCTAGCTCGCTCGTTCCATTCCCCAATCTATTCTATCTACACTTTCATATCTAAGCCAGCCCAGCCTGCCGCTCACTGATTGGCCTGGAGTCCAGCCAATCAGTGAGCTGGCTGGGATGGAAAACTTTAAGCACGCACGAGGGTGCTATAAATTTTCCATCCCAGCCAGCTCACTGATTGGCTGGAGTCCGCTTAAGCACGCCGCGCAAGTCGTGACTCTCACGAGTCTCCATTTCATTTCGCTTTCGCTGTTTGTTTTTGCTGCACTGCCCTGGTGAGTAACTCCGGTGCCGGTGGGAATCGGGAGGCTTCGCCGCTTCGGGTGGGCGGCGGCGGCCTTTAGCAAGGGAAGGGAAGGCCTTCCCTTGCGAGCTACTCATGAGAGGAACTGGGGGGGGGAAGTGGGCAACCTGAGAGAGGGGAAGAAGATCGTCCCTCCCGGGTGTGTGTGGAAGGCGGGGTTTTTGAGGAAAGCGCTTGGCCGTCCTGTTAGCCGCAGCCCCAGATGGAGGAGTGAAGCCCGAGCTTTCATTGCCGTTCCCGCCAGTCGCAGCGGGGAAGCCGGCATCGGTGGGGGAGGTAGAACCCTTGCCGTGAAGCCTCCCAAAGCTAAGGATCCCTCCCTGCCCAGCTGAGGTGTGATCCGAGCCAAGGGGGGAGGAGGGGGAGGCACCGCCGCCACTGTGAAGCCTCCCAAAGCAAAGGATCCCTCCCTGCTCAGCTGAGGTGTGATCCGAGACGAGGGGGGAGAAGGGGGAGGCACCACCGCCGCTGTGAAGCCTCCCAAAGCAAAGGATCCCTCCCTGCCCAGCTGAGGTGTGATCCGAGCCGAGGGGGGAGGAGGGGGAGGCACCGCCGCCGCTGTGAAGCCTCCCAAAGCAAAGGATCCCTCCCTGCTCAGCTGAGGTGTGATCCGAGCTGAGGGGGGAGGGGGGGGAGGCACCGCCGCCGCTGTGAAGCCTCCCAAAGCAAAGGATCCCTCCCTGCCCAGCTGAGGTGTGATCCGAGCCGAGGGGGGAGGAGGGGGAGGCACCGCCGCCGCTGTGAAGCCTCCCAAAGCAAAGGATCCCTCCCTGCTCAGCTGAGGTGTGATCCGAGCTGAGGGGGGAGGGGGGGGGAGGCACCGCCGCCGCTGTGAAGCCTCCCAAAGCAAAGGATCCCTCCCTGCTCAGCTGAGGTGTGATCCGAGCCGAGGGGGGAAGAGGGGAGGCACCGCCGCCGCTGTGAAGCCTCCCAAAGCAAAGGATCCCTCCCTGCCCAGCTGAGGTGTGATCCGAGCGGAGGAGGGGGGAAGAGTGAGGGTGGGAGATTTCCTAAACCCCATTGAATCCAGAGGAGGGAAGAGAGAAAGAAAGAAAGGGGAGTGTATGAGGGTGGGGGGATTTCCTAAACCCCATTGAATCCAGAGGAGGGAAGAGAGAAGGAAAGAAAGGGGAGTGTATGAGGGTGGGGGGATTTCCTAAACCCCATTGAATCCAGAGGAGGAGTGTGTGTGTATTTGTGTGTGTGTGTGTGTGTGCGTGTGTGTGTGTGTGTGTGTGAGAGAGAGAGAGAGAGAGAGACTATCACTGTGTTGTAGCTTATGATTCTTGATGAATGTATTGTATTTTATTTTATTTATGTACACCGAAGACAAATTCCTTGTGTGTCCAATCACGCTTGGGTAATAAACTATTCTACTCTACTCTACTCTACTCATTTCTATTTCAATTCTAATAAGGAGTTTAGCTTCTCTCTCTTGAAAATGTAAGCTAGCATAATGCAAGCTAGCTTTAGCTTTCAAACAGTTCATTTAGTGAGCAAAGTTACAACGGCCGATGACCATTTTTCACACTTAGTGACCATTTTTCACACTTAGCGATCGTTGAAGCATCCTCATGGTCACGTGATCAAAATTTTGATGTTTGGCAACAGATTCATATTTATGATGCTTTCAGTGTCCTGGGGTCATATAATCGCCTTGTGTGACCTTTTGACAAAATATAAAAATTTTAATCAAGCCGCCGCCGCGCCCCCCCTCCCCCCCGTCAATGGTGTCCCTCTTTACCAATCTGAAAATCTGGTCACCTTACCTACAACTCAAGAATGGACATTGAAAGTTACAAACTTAGCCGAGATGGCGAAAATATCGGCATATCTTAAAGACCATTCAAATGAGAGATATAAACGAGACTGGAAAAAATGGATTGACTATATACAAAACAAATGTGGGACTAAGAAATTACAGATAGCCTATGCTTAAGATTAGGAATAATCTAAACTGCTCAAAGTTAGTGTAACAGGAAGAAGCTGAGTTCAATGCAGAGATGTTATTAACTTCTTTTTTTTAATTTCCTTTGTCTCAATATATTTTAGACTGTGTTTGTTAAAAATCTATACCGTTTACGGGCTCTGGGAAGTCAGGGGGGGGGAAGGGAGGTGGGGTGTTAGGGGGAGGGGGGATATATAGTATGTGCTAGATTTTAAAGTAACGTGATGGCAGTTGTATACTGTTGCTCTTTAATTTGACTGTAAAAATAGGACAAGCTGAATATATTAATAGATTGTAGAAATACACCGAAGGGAGGAGTAGAGGGATAGAAGAAAGAGGAGTAGCGAGGGTGGGACAGAGGACTGGAGGGAGGGGGAGAAGGAAGGAAGGGAGTGTATTGGGAGAGAGGAGTGGTAGAGGGGGAGGGGAAGTAGGGTAGAGGGGAATGATGGAGAGAAGAAGGGAAGTTGGAGGGGGGCGAAAGAAAGGGTGTATGGAGGGTCGAAGAGGTACATTGTGTTTCTATTTTGGGGGGTATTGTCGAAAAGAGGAATGGCTGTGTTTATTGTTTAATGTTATATGGCCCCGGTTATGCACAGTATATATGTGACTGTACAAAAATGAAATGGAAAATAAAGACACATTTAAAACGGAAAAAAAAACCTAATAAAAAATATATATATATTATGGGCTTTTATGGACAAGTGGAACACAAACGGTGCCCCCCCTCCCCAAATCCCTCTCCTCCTTCCTTCCATTTGCCAAAAATACTTGTTCCTTGCTTGTGGTCATTTTTACAAACCTTTTTCTATCTGTAGCAATAGACTGTGATGCTCCAGTATCAACAACCCATAAATCATGGTTTACTGGTGCATTGCTAGACATAGCCAAAATAGACATAGCTAAGTTGACATTAGCGTTTTTTCTAGCTCTTCCAGCATTCTGTTGTTTTGCCTTTTTACAGAACCTAGCTATATGTCCCTTAGCCCCACAAGAGAAACATTTTCGAACAGTATAGGCAGTAGAAGATGACTCCTCATGTTGTGGTGGTTTCTCTCTCAGTTGTTCCCTTTCCATCCTTCTCCTTGACTTTTCCAACAGTAGTGCAGTTATGTCAGTCAATGTTAGTTCATTTCAGGTTAGGACTTCAAGAGAAGACACAAAAACATCATAACTCTCATCCAGTAAGGAGAGTAAGATATAAACTTGATGTAGCTCAGAAAAAAAAAGTTCTTTTTCAGGTAGCTCCTAAAAAACCCCTTTCATAAAGTTTAAATGAGCTAACATATCTCCACCTCTCAGAAGACGTGCCCTAAACAGTTTGCGTGTGAGATGTATGTGTGCACCTACAGTGTCACATACATAAATCCTCTTCCAATTTTCCCAACATCTTGCAGCAGAATTTTCTCCACGAATATTAACTAATTGTTGGTCATTCAGTGTTAGACCAATATTACACAACATCCGTTTGTTGCATCATTGAAAATCTGCTATCTTTTTGCATCATCATTGTTATCTGGATGCCAAGCAGTTACATCTGGTGGATTCTGTACAGCATCCCATAAACCTTCCCTACGCAGGAGTAGACTGCATTTCATAGACCAGGAAACATAATTTGTTCCATCCAACCGGGTTATCATCAATAGGCTTGTTGATGGGTCGCTTGACATCTTCTCCAGGATAGTAACAATCACTACTATAAACAGCTGTCTGTATGCGGTATTGCATATCAACACCAACTCTCCTTTACTACGTCTGGTACACTCTGGGCCCATAACCAGTGTTAGGTAAGCTCCCTGTTGGGAGAGCGAGTGTGTTCAAAGAAGCATTGTGAGAGTTGTGTTGGAGAACACACAAACCAGCATACAGAGTCACTGCAGTTTAAATAGGCTTTTATTTTCGTGGAAATAGAGGTATCAGAGTCCATCAAACAGTCCAAATCATACATGGATAAGACAGTCAGTCATCAATGTCTTTCAGTTAAGGGATAATCCAAATAACATAGTCCAGTATCATATAAACAGTTCAGTACCCAAAATTTGCTAGCAGTTGCAAAACTTACAATAGCTCATGGCACTTTCTAACAGCCAGCTTCCATAACACCAGATCAGATCAGCCCAGCATCTAACAAACAGAGAGCTAACAGTCATTCTGGCTCCCTCTTATGGCCGATTGAGGAAAACATCAACCAATCACATTTTACAGTATGATTTAAAGAAACAGGTATAGCATTGTTACATGATTAATATATTGCCAACCCAACCATTAGATTATATTCCTAACAACATGATAGCAGTATTCCAATATTTGTGGGACTGCCACAAAGAAGGGGGGTGTCAAATTATTATTCCAAAGCACCAGAGGGCAGGACAAGAAACAATGGATGGAAACTAATCAAGGAGAGAAGCAATCTGGAATTAAGGAAAACTTTCTTGACAATGAGAATGATTAACCAGTTGAAGGCTTTCCTTCAAACATTGTGGGTGCTTCTGTCAGGTTCCTTTCAGATGAAGAACACAAAAAAGAGGACTAAACTGGTAGTTTGTGGTAAGTGTATTTTATACGTTATAAGTCTATTCTGGCACTTCTAACCATCACACAATGTAAGTCACGAGTGAAATAAAGTCAAGCCTGTAATTCTGTTCTTCCCTCCACCATTTAAACCCTCCTGTGGTCCTCCCCCTCCTATGCACACGCAATACACCCAACATACTTCGATGATGTGACAGATCATGCTGGTTTACATTGCCATGCATGCGCTGGTGCCACTCCGTATGAAAGTCATTGCACACCACTGACATAGCGCTCACGGCCAAGGATCTGGTGGGGAGAGATCCGAAGGTCCTTCAAGCTCTTGACATTGCAGGGAAACGCATGGCATAGCAGCAGTCCAAGGCACGAAACACCCCATTCACGAATCTCCCCATCAGCGGGATGGCAGGCCCAAGCTGCTGAGAGCGCCAGGGCTGACAGCTTCATCACTGGAAGTTTTTAAGAAGATACTGGTCAGCCACTTGTCTGAAATGGTATAGGGCAGTGATGGCGAACCTTTTTGGCACGCGGGACACTGAATGCCAAAAAGGGAGCACTTCGTGCACGCTCGTCTGGGCTGCAACAAGAAAGAGGAGCCGAAAAGGTGGCATGCGCATAGCAAAAAATGAAATTATGGTTTCCGAGTTTTAGTGCGCAGGCGCACGCACCAATCGGCTGGCCAGCTCACATGCTCATGCCGGAAAACAGAAGACCAGCTGTTCCAGTTTTCAGCACTGCCACACACACAAAGGCCAGCTGATCAGCATGTGCATATGTGCACCAGAACATGGAAGAGGAACGGGCGATGCCGCATGTGCCAGGCGAAATGGCTCCACATGCCACTTCGGGCACATGTGCCATAGGTTCGCCATTACAGGTATAGGATCTCCTGCTTCAAGAGGTTCCTTCCAGCTCTATTGTAGTCTAATTTTAATCCAGAGTCAAACACAAGTCTACAGACTGAGCAAATAAACAACAACAACAAAACCTTTCCTTGCTGAAACTCTTTATTATTACATGAAGACCCTGTGGAACAATATAGATTTCTTTCTGGAAACACCACATACTCAGATTCTTTTCAGTCGACTTCTCAGAAATAGCCCCAATTCGTAACAGTGGTGGGGAGGGAATGGATGCTATCTGAACTCACTGGTCTTCCCCCTTGAAAAGCAATTAAATCCTAAATGAATTATTGACAACAAAATATTCAACCAGCAAGTCAGTAAAACTGATGGGTTGCGTTTTGCTACACTGGTTCAGCATCCAGGAAGTCCATTTGTCTACTTGTCTGAAAATTTGAGGCATTCCCTGTGTACTTATTCTTGTCTCTCTTTTAACTATCTCCCTACCCTGTTTCCTCATGTTGTACGTGATTATGAAATGACTTACAGAATTCATGTAAAACAGTTGACTGATGGTTTCCAGATGAAAGCCAAAAGGCTGAGATTCATAGACGGAGCAATTTTTGCGATCTTGGAAGCAGATCCTTCAAGCTTGTAATCTAGGCTGGTGACAATGTTGGACTGTTCACTTAAGTATTATCATATTTCTGGATATGGACTTTCAAAACCATAGAACAGATGTAGGCACTTCTGATCATTCTACAAAGCCTGGTCCCCGCCCACAGAAACAGGACTCTTTGAAAAAAGTGTTATCTGAATTGTGGTAATTATGTCTGCTCTAAACATGGATTAGCATTTATCATAATGTTTGAATGGGAATGATAGAGAGCTACGAATATAAAAAAAAGAGAGAGAAATTGAAGATAGTATTATTGGTGAGGAGGAGGGCAGAGCTTGTGTTGCGGCCTGCCAGCGGCCAACAGATCTGGCAGCATATTTGGACAGTGAGGAGGTTGGGGAGGAACATGGGCCAGTCCTGGAGTCTGGGGAAGGCTCTGATGAGGGCTCTGCATCAGAGGCAGAGAGGGGGCCAGAGCCATATGCCAGTTATCAGCTGCCTTCAAAGTCAGACATCAGTGAGGCAGACAAACAGCTGGAGCCTGTTCCCAGTGTGCACATGCAGAATTGCCAGACAGAAGGGAACACCTAAGGAACAAGGGTCGACTTGGGAGTAAGGCCACAGGTGGACAATGAATGGCTTCTCCCAGAGGAAATAAAAGAGGAGCAAAAGGGAGTGGAGTTTGCAGGAGACAATTAGTTCGTTTAATTGGTTTGTGATTCTCCAAGATGCCTTGCCATGTTTTGCAGATATCGGCCTGGCAGCTCTCCAAGCCAGATAAGGTCTGTGACTGTAAATGCATCCTTGAAAGACTTTGCTGGATGTGAATGGGAGGAATTCACAGTAACTTAATAAAAAGGGGTTTTTGTCAGGACAAGGAGTCTGCTTCGTGGTTAGGGGAAGCCTGGGTCAGAACAGTTTGTAGGCGTGGTGTGTTTGAATGAGGGCTACTGAGATAATTGTGGATTTCAATGGCATTCAATCTTGAGGGAACTTGAAGAAAGAAACTGAGCTATGAGGTGTTTGACAACATGGTGATGGTCTGTCTGGACCACTGGGTGTCAAGAATCCTTGCTGCTTAAGTGAATTGGTGCTGAATCCTCAGCAGTATCCTTCTGGTCGGTATGAAGCTCTGAGTCTAGAGTGACAACAGCAGTGACATCATGGCACCACCATTTCCAGGAGACTCGGTGGGAGGAAGAATAGCAAAAGCCAGCATGGAGGAGGTGACTGGGGGTATTTGCATTAATCTTTTTGACTGACATGCTGCTGGAAAGGGATTCAGGAAGGCAATTTGAAAGATTGAAAGTCTGAGAAAGGCCCAGCCTAGAGGGAGGAAGTTGTCTTTGTGCAATTTGTGGAATTATATCAGGGATTCCATCAATTCCTATGATTTTGTAGCAGCCTCTACTATGTATAAGGAGTAAGATCAGTGAGAATGCCTTGCCAGATTGCTAGCCCTCTGGAATTTAGTTGTTGTGAGGTGATAATAGGTCTAGAAGTATATGCCACATGAGAGTTCCCACTATGAAGGAAAGAGGCCTGATGTTTGATAGTTAATTCCATTTCTACTTCAGTAGCCCTACTCCTTGGTCCTCGTGGCCTGTTGTTGGTGATTTTGCTTCAGGCTTGATAAGAAGACTGTTCTTCTATGATATGGCAGTGAATGAATAGATGAACCTGTGTCAGAGGTGGGATACGACCGGTACACCCCAGTACAGGCATACTGGTGCCTGCTTGGGAGCACCAGGTACCGTTTCGGTACGGTGCTCCGGAGGGCCCACCCATCCGCCTGCCCTCCTTACCTGTATTTGAGCCGATTGGGGCTTCCGCGCAGAGTGCATAGCACCTCCGTGATGCTCCACCGAGCAGCTGGAGCATTGCATAGCGTTGCAGGCGGTAAGTATGCATGCACGTGTGCATGTGGTGGATGCCCGACCCCATTGCATCATACTGGTTGCACTGGGATCCGGAACCCACCACTGATCTGTGTATTATCAAAACCTGGTTGAGTGAGAGTAGGAATGTCACACTACCAGTGGTGTAATTCAAACTTTTTTACTACCGGTTCTGTGGCTTGGTGGGTGTGGCAGGGGAATGATACTGTAAAATCTCCATTCCCTCCCCACTCCAGGGGAAGGTTACTGCAAAATCCCAATTTCCTCCCGATCGGCTGGGACTCAGGAGGCAGAGACTAGATGTGGGCGGGGCCAGTCAGATGTGCTATTTACCAGTTCTCCGAACTACTCAAAATGTCTGCTACCGGTTCTCCAGAACTGGTCAGAATCTGCTGAATACCACCTCTGCACCCTATGGAAATCTTCTCTCCTAGCTTTGGGACCCTAGGGCATCCTTTGACAGCAGGCCCTGTCAGGAGGGTGGTTTTCTCAGTGATACCTTTCTAGAATAGGCCTGATGCTTACTTGGGCTGAGCAGACTTAAGTAGGAATCCACCTGATGAATTGGATGCTCTGCTGTCCAGCAGGGTCTCTTTCTGAGTTCCTCAACTTGCTCCCAAACCTGATCCTGGAGTCCCCTCATCTTTTGATAGTGCCCTGTGCGTTATGATAGGAAAGGTTGATGGCAACCATTACTTTATGTCAAGTAATCTCTACCCCTACCTATACTGGCAGCCATAACAGTATAAAAGAGTTGGGAGGAAATTGGAGGCCTTCTAGTCCATCCCTCTGTACAAGCAGGATACCCTATACCCGGGATGGCGAACCTATGGCACACGTACCACAGGTGGCACGCGGAGCCGTTTGTCTTCCGGTTTGCTTGTAGGGTCGTTTTTAGTCCTCCGGAGGTTTCAGGGAAGCCTCCTGAAGGTCCCTGAAGCCTCTGGAACGCCTCTGGAGGGCGGGGGAGGCTGTTTTCACCCTCCCCAGACTCCTATAAAGCCTCTGGAGCTTGGGGAGGGTGAAGCATGCAAAAAGTGGGAGGGAGCGCATCTCATGTGCGCATGCGCACTGGGGTGTCTTGCATTGCATTATGGGTGCAGCACCCTGCGCACGATCCCCCCTGCACTCCCCCCTTATGGCATGTGGGCCAAAAAAGATTAGCCGTCGCTGCCCTATACCATTCCGGATAAGTGGCTGTCCAGTGTTTTCTTTAAAGTCTCCAGTGGTGGAGCACCCACAACTTTTGAAGGCAAGCCATTCCACTGGTTAATTGTTCATAGTTAGGAAATTTCTTAGTTCTAGGTTGCTGCTCTCCTTGATTAGTTTCCATCCCTTGTCTTGCCTTCTGGTGCTTTAGAAAATAGGTTGACCCCCTCTTCTTTTCTCTCATGGTTCTCTCAAAGTAGCTGATGGATGGGGGGCAATTGCTGGGGTCAGAACAGCGGTGTAATCCTCTGAAGTCTGCTACCAGTTCAGTGAGTCTGCTACCAAGTGCGCACCTGAGGCGCGCCCGCACAGCGCTAAAATAGCAACATTTTGAAGTCTTCCAAGTCTGCAAAGGTAAGTAGAACAGCGGGGGGGGGGATCCGCTGTGCCACGTGATTTAGGTTAGAAAGCAGGATATCCGATGGTGCTAGCTAATATAATTGCATGTCACAGCTGATCATCTGAAATACCGATTCAGGTGAACCGGTAGCACTTTTTTTACTAACGATTTGGGTGAACCGGTAGCATTTTTTACTAAAGGTTCGGGCGAACCGCTCCAAACTGGTAGCATTTCACTCTTGGGTCAGATCATGTAGAGAATAAATGGGAGGACATTGATGGAGAGAGGGGATGCTGTACCAAGGAACAAGCAGACAGAAATTGCAGAAGCCCATAGGAGGGGTATGCAAACACCTCAGGCTCCCCACTCCAAATTTACATGAAAGATAAGAGAGAGTGAAGCACCTTCAGACTTGGAAGATTCTGTTACTACAACCAGTCTTAATTTTAGGCACAGACACAGTACCTGTTTCTTGATTGGGTCTACTTTGTAGGACAGACACTATAAATTTCTTGGTCCTTATGAGATTAACTGCCACCGGGGAACTCCCACTGATGAACACATAGCCAAATGTGTGTTCAATGTAATGAATGTTACAGCCAATGAATTTTGTGATTCCTGATGGGTTTCAGCAAAGACTGGGGAGTTTTCCCAACAACTGGCAGATAGGACCAATAACTTCTGGTAGTTACCGACTCTTGGAAGCATCTAACACTGGTGTTCTAGGCCTGATTTGGCTATTGATAACTTTTCAGGTGCGATTCAAAGTGCTGGTTTTGTCAGAGATACGCTGAAGTTCTTCTAAGTAGTTCCCTTCACTGTGCCTCTGCCTATAGAGAGGGGATCTTGCCAAACTAATGCAGATGACTTGCACCATAAAACATATTCTCGGAGAACTCCTAGGGAGGAGCTGTCTTTCTCCTCTTTCTCCCATACAAACCATCTGTCAGCCTCTGCTTTGCTGTTGCTTCGGCTGCCATGAAACGGGGAGGGAGGGCATGGTATTTGGGAGGGGTTACTCATTGCGCTGGAGGAAGGTTCTGGAGTTCAGCTGCCTGTCGGACTACGCGTGCGTAGGAGATTCCCGCCAGGACTAACGGCACCGACATTCCATCTTCGTGATGCCTTTTGAAGTTATCTCACACCTGACACTTGAGAGAATTATGATTGGACTGTAACTGTGATGCCAAGGGGTGGGGAATGGGCTATTCTATATATCAATCGCTTTCGCGCCTAAATAATCAGACTTTGCTTTGCTATGCCTTTAATCATTTATAATTAGTAAAAGTACACTTGATTTCTACACATGGAGTCTCGTGGTCTTCTTTCCTAATTATCTAATGGAGAGGTTCTGACACCATCTAAATCCATGATGGAGAACCTGTGGCACGCAGAGCCCTCTCTATGGGCATGCACGCCATTACCACCTACTCTTTTGGTTTCTGGCATGTGCATTTGCACCGGCCAGCTGGTTTTCCGGTTTGCGGCACTTCAGCACGTGCAAAGACCAGCTGGCCGGTGTGAATGCACGCGCCAACCAGCTGGTCTTTGGGTTTCTAGTCCTCCAGCACATGCTGGAAACCCGAAGACCAGCTGGCCAGCACGCGCATTTGCACGCAGCAGCTGGTCTTCGGGTTCCCAGCGCTCTGGCACGCACATATGTGCACACACATGTATGCGTTCCCTTCTGGGCACTTGGTGCCAAAAAGGTTCGCCATCACTGATCTAAACTTTGCTAGGTTTTTTTGGCTCCCTCTGAAGGCTCTTCCTCCCTCCTGGGAATCCCTCAGATTAAATTCCACCGTAGGTTTTGACTTCTAAAACTGTAAATGGCTCAGCACCTAAATGCACACAGGTCATCATCTCCTAATTGAATCATTCCAACCTTAATGATTATTCCAGGAAAGGCTAGGGATTCTTCCTCACTTCCCATGAGAGGAGATGAAACTAGGAGGTGCTTTCTCATCTCCATTTCTGTGGAACTGGCTCCCTTACAAATTAAATTGGTATCTTCGTTAATGCCTTTCTAGAAGATGACAATGAACAGTCTTCCGAAAGGCCTTTGGTGATGATTCTTTCGGCATCGTTTTCACTATTATGGTTGCTTTTGAACTGGCTGTTAATGTTCTGACAATGATTGCAATTATGTTTTGATTTAATTCTCTTAATTAGTTTATTTACCATGGATGCTTTAATTGTATTTGTAATGTGCTTGTTTTAATTATTAGTTGTAAACCACCATGAATCCTTGGCGGATTCAGCACGTTAGCTATAATAACAAAACAACAACAAAAATACCCACACAAATGCAAATATATTGCCGTTCGCAGTTAAAGGAAAAACTATCACAAGGTTACCAAAGAGAGTGGTTTTTGTTTTGAAAGCTACAAAAAGACTTGGATTTCACTCTGAAGTGCCGCAAAAAGACCTCCCCCCCCCTTTAATTTGAAAAGTTAGCCATTAAAAATAACGAATGAGTAATTTTTGTACATTTATAGCTTTCTAATTGCAGTTGCTATTACTGTCTTTTATTTCCAGCCTTTTCTTTTTCCAACAAACTACCTGTCAAGCAATCTAACTTATTTGATTGCATAGCCATTTTCTTTCATTCAATGTAGATCAGGGTTTTTTTGCGCAGATATTGGCAAAGTTCTAAGGTTGATTCGGGAGGACAGAGCGACCCTGATCTAATAGGAGGGCAGATTTAAATCATTATTGCCTTGTATACTAGACACTCCTAAATATCATTATGTGCAATCTATCGGGACAGATGAGTCTGCAATTCAGAAGAAATTGAGCTGCCCAGACGAGGCGTAGTAACCTGAGTGGTCAGTGGAGAATCGCTGTGAGAGGTAGACGGAATTCAGCTGCACTTCTCCAAATTCGAAGTTCTCAAAGAGCTGAAAGAGAGGAGAGAGGACTTATGAAACTATAAACCTCAATACACTGAAGAGTACAATGAAAATTGTTCTGCGCCTGTGCAGAAGCAAAAAACAAGATGGCGGTGCCTACAGCGCCCGCGGGAGTACCGGTTCAGAGGCGTAGCAGACCTGGGTCGCTGCCAGTTCCAGAGACCCAGGCCACCAAATTACTACCGGTTCTGCAAAACCGGTCCGAACCGGTAGACACCCTTCCTATTGGGATATATATATATAACACAACTGCTTAATATGTAATACAGCACAGGTTCAAATCCCAGTAAGGTTATGGCTAGCTGATGAGAGCTAAATAGCTTGAAATAGATCTATACTAGTTTCCCTTTATTTATTTATCAGCACAAATACAAAATTATATATATATATATATGTGTTTGTGTGTGTGTGTGTGTGTGTGTGTGTGTTAGTATGTAGGTCTCTAGTTGTTCGGGTTTTCTCCCGCGTAGAATTGGAGATGTCTTGGCGACGTTTCGACGAAGTCTCATTCGTCATCTTCAGGCTGCTTCAGACTACTTCAGGTTTGGTGTTTCCAGGAGTAGTGTGAGATCTCATATAAAATTTATATTTACATTTGTGTAGTATTTGTGCTAACAAAGGCAACAGTAAAATATTGGGCTTTCTGTCTGGATGGTCTCTTGTGACGAGCCGATGGACAGAGAATGGAAGCAGTTAGCTTCCTCCCATAATTGGGGCATACCAGGGGTTGTGACTTTAAATATATACCTTTCTCCCTGGCTCAGCTGATAACGGATCAGAGCCTGTGGCTTACTGGTTAACACATCTGCCTAATATGTAATATAGCCCAGGTTCGAATCCCAGTAAGGGTATGGCTAGCTGATGAGAGCTAAATAGGGAGGAAGCTAACTGCTTCCATCATCTGTCAATCGGCTCGTCACAAGAGTCCATCACGACAGAAACCCAATATTTTTACTGTTGCCTTTGTTATATTTGTGGTTTTTTTTAATTTGTGCTATTACCCAACAGGAAGGGAGTTTCTGAAACTTTATTTATAGCGGAGTACCAACAATACTTTCGCTCCATTTGATCTATTGCAGGAAGAGGGCAAACCCAGCCTCTTGGCTGACAACTATTAACCTACGTGACATGACCAAAAATTCATTTTGAAAAGGCGCAGAAAGGAAAGCTAAAGAGCTAGAAGATGCGTGGTTCTGTCTGTGACAGTCTCTATGGGGAGTTGGGTCCATCACCTCATGTTTTCATAGCTATTCAAGCTCTAATATAAAGTTAGTGACATACATTTACAAGTGACTGATGGGGAAGAATCTGAGAAGAACAAATAAGGAGATTATGAATAACTATTTGTATTTATGTATGTATGCATCTCCCTTTGGGCACACACGTGTGTTTATACAGGCATACACTCACTTTGATTCTTCTTTGAGAATATTTTATCAAAGGAATTACATGCAATATCGAAAGACAAAAACAATAATCCCCTCTTTGTTACAAACCATATTTTTTTTCTTTATGTGTAAAAGAGTTGGAAGCAGGGGTAGGCTTCAAAAATTTTAGCAAGGGGTTCTCTGCCCGGTTGCTGGGTGGGCATGGCCATGGTGGGCGTGGCCTAGTTGACCTCCTGCACCACAATGGGAGGGGGGGAGAGTTTTTGCCCTCCCTAGGCTCCAGAGGCTTTCTTTGGGCCCCCGGGAAGGCAAAAACGGCCTCCCCAGGCTCTAGAGGCCATCTGGAGGCCGGAAATGGGCTCTATAACTTCTGGTAGGCCCATTTTTTGCCCTCCCCGAGCCTCCGCGGGTGCCTTATACTTACTTGCATCCAAAACGGGTTGCGTGTGGACTCTTGGGATGGGCGGGGCCAGCCAGGAGTGGGATTTGAGGGTTCTCCAAACTGCACAGAATCTTAGCTAGAGGTTCTGCCGAACCCCTGTGAACCCCCAGCAACCCACCCCTGGTTGAAAGGAATCTGGGAGGTCTTCTAGTCACGTGGCACTTGGGTCTCAAACCTGGGCTGCTGGCACTTCCAGCTGACAAGCCTAGCATTTTAACCACTGAGCCAATGTGCACCCCACAACTTCTGGAGGCATGAGTAAATCTGCAAGGAGCATTTAATATTGCTGCCAGAGGCTACAACCAGTAGCATGTGGCCTATAGCCCATCAGTTAATCATCTCTGTTTCTGACATTTCACAATTCTTGTTTACACAACCTTCTGGAAGACATAAAAAGAAAAGTAATAGTGGTTATCAGCTGGCCCAACCAACATGATCCTTTTCTTAAATGTCTCTTTCTACTGAAATATGATTGCAGCTCTTCATCACACAAGAGAAGTTTAATTGCTGCTTCCACAGATTACACAAAGAAAGCCTGTACATAAAAGAAGATAGAAGACTTTGGCACCAAGATCCAACAATAAACCTTTAATTTGCTTAGTCAAGATTGAGTAGGTGTTTTTGCGATTGGGGAGGAGGGTAATGGGGCAAGGAGAGAAATTTCTAATTTATGTAGATTACTAATCTGCAATTAGTGTATCCACCTATATCCATCTATGGCCAGTTTGTCCAAGTCAGAATAATGAAATAAGAAGCACTCTTCTTCCAAATACCAGCAATATAGCTATTCAAGGGCATTTGCACGCTTACGTATGTACGGGTCAGGAGAAACACAATGGTGCAATAGAGGAAACAGATGAACAGACACACACACACACACACACACACACAGTTTATTGTATAAACTCAGTAGTTATTGCTTTGATGAACCAAAACATTCAAGTGGTTTTCTTCATCCTATTAAAGAGGTTCTACCACAAAACTGCGGACGACAAAATCGCGGTCGACGAAAGCGCGTATGTGACGTCATCACAGCGCGACGAAAAAGATCGAAAAATGTAAAAATAAAGCTAAAACCTTCCCCTAACCCCCCCAAACCTAACCCTAAACCTAACCCTAAACCTAACCCTAAACCTAACCCTTAACCTAACCCTAAACCTAACCCTTAACGTAACGAAAAACCTAACGCTAACCCTTAACCTAACGCTAAACGTAACGCTAACGCTCTAACCCTAACCCTAACCCTTAACCTAACCCTTACCTTTATGTGAATCGGCTTGCTGTAATTTAATTTTTATTTCAATTTTTTGATGTTTTTCGTCACGTTGTGATGACGTCACATACGCGATTTCGTCGACCGCGCTTTTGTGGAACGCGCTTTTGACGGGTCACGATTAAAGAAGCAGGAAATTGCTCTGCCTTAAAATGAAAGTAATTCTTAGAAAATCTTTGAACAATTGCATTAATTTCAAACTCAGCTGAATGTGGCTGTGCCAAGGGTCAACAAAGGCTGAATAATCTAGTTTCCCCATTAAGACAAGCTTAAAAATCCATAGTCCATCTGAGTACATCTGCATTTTTACATCTGTTTCCCCAGCCCTTAGTTCAAAATGGGTTATATCCAACTCTTCTTGTCATTAAGCTCAAAGTCAACCCAGTGGCTTTGAAAAGGCCTAGAGTTTCATTACACTCTCTCCATTCCTAGTTAACAACCCACGGATTGTCTACTGAAGTAATGTATAGGTAAAGGTCTCCCTTCCAGCAGAGGTAGGTTGATTCAACCGGGATCAGGCAAACTGGTAGCGGGGATGGCAAGAGGTTCCGTCCACCCACCCAGACACTTCTGCGCATGCACAGAAGTGTCATGCGTGCATGTGAGTACAAGCAAACTGGTAGCACCAGGATTTGGAACCCACCTCTACTATCCAGTTATATCCGACTTTAGGAGGTGGTTTCATCTGTTTCTTGGCCAAGAGAGCCAGCATTGTCAAAGACATTTGCTGTGGTCATGTGGCCAGAATGGCTATATGCCAAAGGTTCGCAGAATGCTGTTATATTTCCACCAAAGTGGTACCTCTTTTTGTGGCCTGCCAGTGGCCAGCTTATGGCAGACTCAGATGGTGAGGAGGTTCAGGAGGAAGAACGACCACTCCTGGAGTCTGGGGAAACCTCTGATGAGTGCTCTGTGTGGGGTAGAAGAATAGTTGGAGCCTGTTCCACATGTGCGCATGCGCAGAGCTGCCAGGAGAAGGGAACAGCTAAGGAACAAGAGTGGACTCAGAAGTAAAGCCACAGGTGGATGGTGAATGGCCCCTCCCATAAAGAATAAAGAGGAGCAAAAGGGGAGTGGAGTTTGCAGGAGACAATTAGTTCAATTCATTAGGGTGAAGATCTGTTCCTGACTTCTTGCCAAGTATTGTCTGCCACAGAGTGGTGTTTGGAAGATATCGGCCTGGCAGCTCTCCAAGCCTGATAAAAGTCTATAGTTGTGAAATCTCTTGAAAGACTGGTGGCCGGGACTTTGCTGGAGATAAATTCACTTTAAACTAAATAAAAGGGGTTTTATTGGGACAAGGAGTCAGCTTCGTGCTTTTGGTAAGCCTAGGTCAGAACACCTATTTATATACTTGCTTTTGAACTGCTGGGTGGGCAGGAGCTGGGACAGGAATGGAAGTTCACCCTATTAGGTGGCTCTCGGACTTCAATCCTGGTCTGTCAGCTTTCCAACTGACAAGCTCAGTATTAAAATTTAAATATCTGTTATCCCAGTTCCAGAAAAATACTGAGTTCTCCCCAACACTGATTATCTTAAATGGCTTTTTATTGGTTTTCGGCTATTTATTTTATGTTTTTCTATGTGGCCTGTTGAGTTGCATGCAAAAATTTAAGCACCCCTGATCAAGCTGTATAAATCCTCTAAGCAAATAGACACAGAGACTAACTTCATGTGATACAGAGTTAAGCAGGTATCTTTTTGCTCATCTCAATGGGTATTTGCTAATTACATTAGTGGTTGTTTTCGGATTTAAAATAAGCAAATGGTGAATGTAGCAGGTACAGAAGTTTGGTCACCCTTCCAGGTGATTCAGCTTTATTTTGAAAGCTCTGAAGAGACCAATAAAGCTGAAAAAGCAATCGAATTGTGAGACCTAGAAAGCAGTGGCGGGATTCACATTTTTTTACTACTGGTTCTGTGGGTGTGGCTTTGTGGGCATGGCAGGGGAAGGTTACTGCAAAATCCCCATTCCTTCCCGATCAGCTGGGACTCGGGAGGCAGAGAATAGATGGGGCGAGACCAGTCAGAGGTGGTATTTGTTGGTTCTCTGAATTTCCGCTACCGGTTCTCCAGAACTGGTCAGAACCTGCTGAATATCACCTTTGCTACTAATGAATCAAAGAAAATTCCACAGGTGCACAAATACTGCAACCCCTCACTAACTTCTCAGGTCTACCTACTTTGAAGAACATGAGCTCCTCAAAGCAGTTGTCTGGGCAACTGAAAACTAAGATAATTCACTCTTACAAAGCAGGGCTATTAAGAAAACCTTCTAAATATCTCCAAGTAGCAATTTCAACTGTGAGAAATGCTGTGAAATAATGGAACTTACCTGCATTTGTTGAAGTCAGGGCAAAACATGAAAAGTCAAGAAATTTTTTTGATGGAACTACCGTATTTTTCAGAGTATAAGACGCAACTTTCCCCCCACTAAAAGAGCGTGGAAATGTTGGTGAGTCTTATACACCAAATAGTCATTTTTGGCCTCCCAAAGCCCCGCCCCCGCATCCCCTTTTTGCGGAAAACGGGCAAAAAATGGCCGTTTTTTGAAAAAAAAAACCTGAAGCATTTTTGCCTTCTCTCAACCCCAGTAGCACTCTGCCGGCTTCAGCAGGGCTGAGATAAGGCCAAAATGCCTGTTTTTTCAAAAAACGACCTGTTTTCTGGCCATTTTTCTCAAAAACGTGGGTGTTTTTACCTTACCTCAGCCCTGCTGAAGCCTGCAGAGTAATGCTAGAGGCTGAGGGAAGGCAAACATTTTTTTTTCTTACTTCGAAATCTTGGTGTGTCTTATATGGCGGTGCACGTTATAGTCAGAAAAATATGGTATCTGGAAACTGGTCAGAACCCACCAATCACTATAAATAGCTTGCTGAAAATTTTGACTGATCTGAACTGTCCACTATACAATTTCACTGAAACAACAAGAAGCGGCTGAATGGGAGAATTGCCAGAGGGAAATATTTTCTCTGACTTTATAACAGTCATTGTAAAATATGCAAAATTGAATCAAGTGTTCAGCCCAAAGCCACATTGGAAGAAAGAAAAAGGAAAAAGTGAAAGCATCTGTTGACTCTTTGATATTTTGGGGTACAGCAGCCAGTGATGCAAGGAAAAAAAAAGGTGTGCAGAAGATTGAATTCCAATAAATATCAGCATTTGTGTCCCATAATAATCAGTGAAGAAACTGAAATGAGGCTGGATCTTTTTACAAGATGATGATTCCTCCCCTCCCCACACACAAAATTGGAAAAAAAATCAATCATGAAGTGCTTACAGGAAAGATAAAGATTTTTAAAATGATCTTTGCAGTCCATAGATGTCAATGCTTTTTGCAATCTGAGGTGATCTCAAACATGCAGAGCAAGCAAGGAGACTTCAAGCTATTTTTGAGCTAAAAGAATTCTGATAGGAAGAGTTTAAAAAAAAAAAAAGATCCCAAAGCCCAGATAGAAAGACTTAATTGGCTGCACAAAATGTTTGGAAGTTGCAGAGGTAGAGCTGGACTATTTGGTCTCAAGAGAGATGCAACGGTAATGATCTGAATCAATTCCACTTAGTTAAGCAGACTAGTGTACAAGAAAAGATGTGTTTGGCAGAGAGTTTCCACAGGCATGCATCACGAAGAAAATAAATTAAACCAAAAAGTTTGGTA
Organism: Thamnophis elegans; assembly: GCF_009769535.1. Taxonomy (NCBI): domain Eukaryota; kingdom Metazoa; phylum Chordata; class Lepidosauria; order Squamata; family Natricidae; genus Thamnophis; species Thamnophis elegans. Next base: position 37,440,460 of record NC_045555.1, read on the forward strand.
GTTAGAAATGAGACTGAAATATAAAATACCATATTTTTGGAGTATAAGACGCACCAAAGTTTTGAAGATGCAAATTTAAAAAAAGTAGGTAGGTAGATAGAGGGAGAGAGATGGAGAGAGAAATACAGTAGGTAGGGAGAGAGAGTAGTTAGGTAGGTAGGTAGATAAAGGGAGAGAGAGAGAGAGAGAGAGAGAGAGAGAAATACAGTAGGTAGGAAGAGAGAGAAGGTAGGTTGGTAGGTAGAGGGATAGAGAGAGAGAGAAATATAGTAGATAGAGAGGGAGAGAGAGAGAGAGTAGGTAGGTAGGTAGATGTTTCCAGGTGTATTTATCCATGTGCTGGAGAAGGAAATCACTGACAATCTGCAGCACCTAAGACTTTGTTTTTGCTGCCACAGCACTTGATCAATCTAATTCTCATTAATCACTCTAACTAAAGAGCTTTCCAAGGGGGGGGGGAGTTTTTGCACTCTGCAAACTTCCCAAAAACGGTCTGTTTTTCGTAAAAACGGGCCTGATTTTCTTTTTTAAAAAAGGCATGAATAGTCGGGGGGGGGGGGGCCTTGCAGAGTGCTCCTGGGAGGTGAGGGGGGGAAACGAGCAAAAAGCAGCCCGTTTTTTCTGCGAAAACAGGCCTGCTTTTTGTCAAGAAAATTGCATGCATAGTCTTATGTAGGCTTATAGAGTGCTCCTGGGGGCTGGGGGGGGGGAAATTGAGCAAAGAACGGCCCAGGAGCTCTCTGAAAGCCTCCTACAGGCTCTGCATGGTCATTTTGGTGAAGGGGCGGGGCTTCGGGAGGAAAAAAAATGCTGTATTCGATGTATAAGAGGCACCCAGATTTTCAGCCTCTTTTTTGAGGGAAAAAGGTGCATCTTATACTCCGAAAAATACAGTATTCTACTTCTGGTTTATGTTGAATTTTGTTTTTTTTTTATTTTCAGCATATACTAAAATGAATATTCTTCAATTCAAGTGTATCATAGGTGGATTCGACAACATCACCACCAGATGGATTTTGTAACTGGCTGACCAACTGCACTTAAAAGGTACCGTAGTCCTTAATGGGACTGCATCTGCATGGACAGAAGTAAGTAGGCTCTGTCTTAGGCCCAGTACTCTTCAATATCTTCATCAATGATTTAGATGAGGATAGATGGGGAACTCATTACATTTCCAGATGACACCAAGCTGGCAGGAAAAGCCAACACTCCAGAAGACAGGTTTAAGATACAGAAGGATCTTGACAGACTTGAACACTGTGTCGTAACAAAATGAAACTGAGTGAAAAAAGTGAGGCTCTACTTTTAGGCAAGAAAAACCAAGAAGAGTACAGAGAAGAGCAACAAAGATGATTAGGGAACTGGAGACTAAAACATATAAAGAATGGTTGCTGGAATTAGATATGTCTATTTCAATGAACAGAAGGACTAAGGCAGTGGTGGGTTTCAAAAAAATTTGGAACCTACTCTGCGGGTGTGGCCTCCTTTGTGGGAGTGGCTTGCCGGCCATGTGACTTGGTGGGAGTGGCTTGCCGGCCATGTGTTTTCTGTCTGTCTCTCTCTCTTTTTCCTTCCTTTTGTCTCTCTCTCCCTTTTTTCTTTTTTTATTTCATCTCTCTCTCACTCTTTCTTTCTTTCTTTCTTTCTTTCTTTCTTTCTTTCTTTCTCTCTCTCTCTCTCTCTCTCTCTGTCAGTCTGTGTGTGTGTGTGTGTGTGTGTGTGTGTGGCAGTGGTGAGTTTCAAAAATTTTTGGAACCTCTTCTGTAGGTGTGGCCTGCTTTCCGGGTCCACTGGTGGAACCTCTTCTAACCGGTTTGGTAGATTTGATGAACCGGTTCTACCGAATAGGTGCGAACTGGTAGGAACCCACCTCTGGACTAAGGGTGACATAACAGTAGCCTTCAATATCTAAGGAGCTGCCAAAAAGAAAAGGGGGTCAACCAGAGGTGGGTTCCCCTGAACTGGTTCTATTGGCAGCGCTGTAGGCGCCGGCATCTTGTTTTTTGCTTCTGCACATGCACAGAAGCAATTTTTTACCCATGTGCACACACCCGAAGCATGCCCCTGAGCAAACTGGCAGTAGAAGAAGCCGGAACCCATCCCTGGGGTCAACCTATTCTCCAAAACAGCTGAATGTAGGGCAAAAAGGAATGGGTGGAAACTAATCAAGGAGAGAACCAACTTAGAACTAATGAGAAATTTCCTGACAGTGAGAACAATTGATCAATAGAACAACTTGCCTCCAAAAGTTGTGAATGCCCCAACATTGGAAGTCTTGTAAGAAGAGATTGGACAGCCATTTGTGTAAAATGGTATAGGGTCTCCTGCCTCAGCAAGGATTGGACTAGAAGACCTCCAAGGTCTCTTCCAACTCTGTTATGAAATCAAAATATTAGCATTGGAAGCATTTGTAATCCTTGACTAACAACCAGAATTGGGACCCAAATTTCCATGGTAGGTTGGTGGGGGTCATAAAGCAAATAATGTGACCTCTGTTATTAAGCAAATTATGTGGTTGTTAAGTGAGTCATGTGTTCTGACCTAGGCTTCCCAAGAGCATAAAGCAAACTCCTTATCCTGACAAAAAACCATTTTATTAATTTACTGTGAATTCTGCTCAATTTTTTCTTTCAATGGAGGATTTACAGTCACAGACCTTATCTGGCTTGGAGAGCTGAGAAGCCAATATCTGCAAAACTTGGCAAGGAGTCTTGGAAAGTCATGAACTAATTAAGCAAACTAATTGTCTCCTGCAAACTACACTCCCCTTTAGCTCCTCTTTCATTTCCTCTGGGAGGGGCTATTCATCGTATGGCCTTACTTCCAAGTCAACCTTGTTCTTTAGTTGTTCCCTTCATCTTGCAACTCTGTGCATGCGCAGACTGGGAACAGGTTCCAGCTGTTCATCTGCCTCACTGACTCTGAAGGCAGCTGATAACTGACATATGGCTCTGCCCCCCTCTCTGCCTCTGACACAGAGCCCTCATCAGAGCCTTCCCTAGATTCCAGGACTGGCCCATGTTCCTTCCCAACCTCCACATTGTCCGAATCTTCTACCAGCTCTGCTGGTGGGCCACAACATCATATGGCCATTAAGTGAATATGCCTTTTCCAATTGACTGTCAAAAGTTGGCAAGGTTGCAACTTGCAATCATCTGCACACAAGCTGCAGCAATCTTTGTAACTGTGAACCAGTTGCCAAATGCCTGAACTGCAATCACATCGTCATGGGGTGGTGCATTAAGGACCAGTCTTAAGTCACTTTTTCATAACTTCGACCCATCATTAAACGAACAGTCTTAAGTTGAGGGCTACCTGTTATGTTTGATACAGGAATCCATGAATAAAATGGAATCTTTCAAATTGATAAACTTTTTTCTACCTGTTCCTTTCAAATGGTGATTGAAGAATTCTAGACCCCACAAGAACATACAGATGTGGCTTAACCCCCCCTTCTCTCTATCACATACACAGTCATGTTATTGTGAATTGTCTTCGGAAGCCATTCTGTGAATCCCTTTGAGAATGGTCTGGAAAAAAATCTTACTCACTAAAAATAGGTGGTTACATGTTTGAAAAGACGGGAGGTGGAATAATTAGAATCCCTGTACAATCAAGATTTGAATTTTTACTCTTGTTAAGTTTAGCGACAATAAATGGCAGGAAAGATTTTTCAGAGAAGAATTTGGTCCAGCATGCTATCTAATTTAGGAGCAAGGGCGGGCAGGAAGATTAGACAATTCCTTTGGAAAATTGTTTCACCCAATTATAAGAATAAAATATAATATGGAACGGAATGAGGCTTGTTACACACACACACAGTTTCCCCCAAAATACGACAGGGTATTATTTTCTTTTGACCACCAAAATATGACCGTGGCCTTATTATCGGTGTGTGTGTGTGTGTGTTATTGTTTTGGGGTTGCCACGCAGCTGCACTCTTAAGAGCAGGCCTCAGGGGCGAATGGCTGTGTTACGCAGTCGCAGGAGCGCAATACAGCAGCCATAAGATGACCACGCTCACGAGCAGCGTCCCAGCAACCCTCCTCTCCAGCTGGACAGAGCACCACTCACCGACCTAGCAGTATTCGGAAGGCGCCAAGCTGTGCAAGCGCCTTCCTTCCCGGCTTCTGCGGCTTGGTGCCTTTGGGATACCGTTAGGTCGATGAGTGGCGCTCTGCCTGGCCGGAGGGTGGCGGTTATTTATTATTTTCAGGGGGAGGGCCTATATTTTTGTCCACCCCAAAAATCTGGCATGGCCTTATTTTCAGGATATGTCATATTTTCAGGGAAACATGGTACATAAAAGTGGTGTTCATTTAAAACAACTCTTGTCCCATCCCTGCATACGTATGGCTAAAGATAAAAATATCTCCTAGGCGAACTACATATATATTGAACTAATATATATAGTTTACCTAGGAGATATTTTTTGTCTTTAGCCATATATATGCAGGGATGGGACAAAAGTTGCTTTACATAAAAGCTACTTTGATTGAGTGCCATACTGAGACAGTAATTTTTTTGTCGAGCACAGCACTTTTGACAGGGCACATATTTTGTACCTGAGGGGCAGACAAAGAATTTAAGACAACGCCTGCTTTTATTTTCCATATATTTTAAATTAGGAGTGCTTGCTGGTCCTCATGATATTACATTTATGCTTTCTCAGCATAAAATGTTCCTCCCTGCACTGCACCCAACAGGAAATATTACCTTGACGCTGAGTAAGTTTATAAAGGATGGAATACAGCTAGTCCACAACTTATAACCATTCCCTCAGTGAATGTTCAAAGTTATGATGGTGCCGAGCAATGAGATTCCTGACCAGTGGTGGGTTGCTCTTACCGGTTCGTGCATGTGCCTGACTTCTCTTCGTGCATGTGCCTGCCCTGCGCTGTGCGCGCATGCGCAATCCACCACCCCTGCGACAACCAGCTGATTGTTGGGGCTTGCGCAGGCATGGCCCACTGTGTGCGCATGTGCACTTTGCCGTTTACCATAAAAACAGGTACAGAGAGTAGGCGGGTGGGCCAGATGAGCCCTTGTGTGTGTGGGGGGGAGTTTTCGCCCTCCCCAGGCTTCAGCAAAGCCTCTGGAGCCTGGGGAGGGAGAAAAACGGGCCCAACAGACCAATCAGAAGTTCAGAAATGATCTGTTTCTGGCTTCCAGAGGGCCAGGGGTGGCCGTTTCCCCCCCCCTCAGGCTTCAGAAAAGCCTCCGGAGCCTGGGGGTGGGCAAAAAATGTCCCAACGGACCAGGGGTGGGTTTCTCACCCCGTTCCAACCGGTTTGGTTGGAACGGGGCCGGCGACGTCCTCGTGTACGTGCGCAGCGCACGGATGCGTACTAGCGTCTGTGCGATGCTCCAGCTGGTCCTGGAGGATCGCGCAGGCATTGTATGCATCCTGCGCATGCGTGGAAGCGCAGAACCCGTCAAAACCAGGTAAGAAACGCGGGCGGGCGGGCCCTTCGCCGTTCCCGGAAGTTACTTACTTCCGGGTTTGCCGACCAACCGGTTCGCGGGGACCGCCGCGAACCGGTTGAAACGCACCCCTGCAAGGGACCAACCAGAAGTTCAGAAATGGATCGGCCTCCGGAAGGCCCAAAATCAGGTGGCCGGCTCGCGCATGTACGCTTGAGCTGACAGCTTGCGTGCTGGTAGATATGGCTTCACGTGCCACCTGTGGCACACATGCCGTAGGTTTGCCATCACGACTACAAGCTACCCAGATTCGCTTCGAAACCAGATGGAGGCAAATAAATTTAATAAACAAAGGAATGAAAAATAAATAAAAACAATGCGAGTGACCTTAGGAAGAAGCAGCCTTGCATGCATACATACATACATCAACAGAGGGAGGATCTGGGCGAAAGTCAGCTGGATTGTGGAGTGCAGTGCAGGGTGTTTGCTGCTTTCTGGGCATAGTGGCTTCCTGCCACACTGCTGGGTGAAGTTGGGATGGGGTGAAGTTGGGGTGGGGATGACTAAGGCTTCCTGCTTCAGAGACACAGTAGGCCAAGAAGCCCCCTAAGCTGCACCACAAAGCACTCCTAAGGAGCTTCCTCTGCCCCGTCTGGGGTTCTTGCCTGTTTGTAGCTGTGACAGCAACCAATTGTGCATGGTCATGTGACATCTTGCTTTGCAACTTAAATTGCTTAGCTATGGAAATTCCGCACTCAATTGTGGTCGTAAGTCGAGGACTACCTGTATTGGAGCCAGGGGTGAAATCAACTTACCTTTGCTACCGGTTCGCAAATGTGAGCGTCTGCAGACCCTCCTACCGCCACTATCGGTTATCCCGAACCAGATAGAACCGGCTGAATTGCACCACTGATTGGTGCAATTTTAATAAATATTGGCAAAAACTACTCTTGGCCAGTAGTTTTCTTCCAATATATAAACATTTCGCCTTCATTAATGGGCCAGCACACACATTCGGCTGCATGTGTTAACCTGCTTCCCACATTAGTTATTTAGGGAGAAGAAAGAACCGAGATATGTCCATGAAAAGGAAGCATGCAACATTGACATTTGAGTTAAGAGTTTTCAAATCGATGATCTGGTTTTTAAGAGTATGTGTTACAAGATTGGAGTTACGTAAGAATTTTAGATGCATGTGATGCAGGGGTGGGTTTCTCGCCCCGTTCCAACTGGTTCCGTTGGAACGGGGCCGGCGGCGTCCTCGTGCACGCGCGCAGCGCACACATGCGTACTAGTGTCTGTGCGATGCTCCAGCTGCTCCTGGAGGATTGCGCAGGAGCTGTATGAGTCCTGCGCATGCGTGGAAGCGCAGAACTCGACAAAACCGGGTAAGGAACGCGGCCGGCGGGTGGGCCCTTTGCCGTTCCCGGAAGTTACTTATTTCCGGGTTCGCCGACCAACCGGTTCGCGGGGACCGCCGCGAACCGGTTGAAACCCACCCCTGATGTGATGTACAGGTAGTCTTCCGTTTATGACTGGAATTGAACCTGGAATTGTGATCGTAAATTGCTGAGATTGTAAATTGAGGTATCATGAAACCGGACTTGATTTTTCAGAATTTTTTGAGTGGTCATTTGTTAGGCAAATCATTTTATCCAATTTGTGTCTTTTTGCTGGAATCTGGAAATAAATGCCAGGAACTGGAAAAAAAAAAAAAAAAACCACCCCTCAAAAATTGTGGTAATTGTAAAGCTGGACTGGTTGCCAAGCACCCAAACCACAATCACATGGGAGGAGAGGGCATTGCGATTTTGGAATTTCATAAGTAACTTTTGGAGGGAGGGTGTGTCAGTCATAACTTGAAATGGTTGCCAAGTGACCAGATATAAAGTTGAGGGCTAACTCTATTCATTGTCCCCCAGAAAATTGTCTTGCACAAATCAAAAGCTATAATGATATATTGAGAACTATTTAGAATTATAGTAACTTGCTCACATCCAAGAGTAATTTTACCTCGTGGTAGTATCTTTTCAGACTTAACTAATTTTATCCAAAGTGATTTCATTGCCAGATTGGGACATAATAATTTGCCCCTATTTGTGCATCTTCACTATATTTTCAATACAGCTAGACCAAAGCTGTCAAAGTCAAGGCATGTGGGCTGGATCCAGCCCATGGAGTGCTTAGATCTGGCCCGCGGGGCCACCCTGGAAACGTGGTGCCGCTGCCAGTGAAAATGGATCTCGGGAGGGCCACTGTCAGCACTCCTCCATTGAATAATTAGGAAAGAAAACCACGAGACTCCATTGATAGAAATCAAGTGTACTTTTACTAATTATAAATGATTAGAAGCGTAGCAAAGCGAAGACTGATTATTTAGGCGCGAAAGCAAATGATATATAGAATAACCCATTCCCCACCCCTTGGCATCCCAGTTACAGTCCAATCATAATTCTCCCAAGTGTCAGGTGTGAGATAACTTCGAAAGGCATCACCCAGATGGAATGTCAGTGCCGTTGGCCTTGGCGGGAAACCTCCTCCGCATGCGCAGTAAGACAGGCAGCAGAAACTCCAGAATCTTCCTCCAGCACAATCAGTATTCCCCTCCCAAATACCATGCCCCCCCTCCCCGTTTCAATGGCAGCCGAAGCAGCAGCAAAGCAGAGGCTGACAGCCACTTTGTTTTTGCTGTCAGAGGGTTGCAGGAGGCCGTCACAGCCAAAAACGGAGCTCGGGAGCCCGTTTTCACTGGCAGAGCGCTCGGGCCAGCACAGTGACGTTGAGCTGGCCATGCCAACCCTGGCCATGCCCTCCCCTCAAAAGGTCAAACACAATGCTGATGCAGCCCTCAATGAAATCGAGTTTGACACCCCTGAACTAGGCTATGCCTAGTTCAATGTCAAATAATTAGGACCTCTTAATTTTGAATTGTGTTGCCTGCTTGAAATGCTCACCTGAGCCAATGTTCAATCTGATCTAGCCAGTGACTCTCAGCTACAGATTATTTTATGATTAGCATTATTATTTTTTTGTAGCCTAATTAACAAGCTTTCTCCTTTCACAATTAAAGCCAGCTGACTCACAAAAAGGGTACCACCAGTTAGCTCACAAAAAGCAGTCTTTTGCTTCAGGAATAGATTTCACTTGTCCCATTGATATATTGGAAGTATAGATGGTATGGTGATGATTCAGAAATGTGGGGAAGACAGATGCCAAGTTAATCCACACAATCCTGCTTTCGATTCTGGCTTGATCATGATTGTGTGGTTGTCCAAAAAGCCCAGCTTGACTCTTATAAATGAAAGAAAACGAAACCCACGAATCAGTAATAGCCGGAATATGATTCAATCTAAAAGGTTTTATAGAACTGCATTGAAAGAGAAGAAAAGAGTTATTCTAGAACTAATGGGGCAGCGACCTACTGCAATAGCCAAAGATAAAGATACCTTATCCTTTTGGCAGGTCATTTACCGAGGACACCTTGACCCCAGCCTATCTTGGATGCCTTGTTATATACTAATGCTGGCATGGGAACAAAACTTTGACATTCTATCTGGATCGATCTGTGATGACTCCTTTAACTATGTCACTGGCTCCCTTTCAATGGTGGCTTCCAAAATTGTGAACAGAGAACAAGTCATTAAATCATCCAGTTAAAATGAAATCAAACTCCTGATCATCATTTCATTCTAGCAGAGATCACAACATCCAACAGAGACTCCGGCTAATTTAGGATTATAGTTTGTCTATATAAGCAACCTAGCATAATGTATACTACCATGTTTTCCCGAAAATAAGACATGGTTTTATTTTCTTTTGACCCCCAAAATAAGTGCTTTGCCTTTTTTGGGGGGGGGGAAAGGTCTTATTATTTTTGACGTGCAGGAGGCAGCGAGCGTGATTACCTCATGGCTGCGGCTGAGTTGCAATATTTTCAGGGAGGGCTTATTTTAGCACATGCACTCAAAAGCCCAATTGGGCTTATTATCTGGGGAGGTCTTATTTTTGGGGAAACAGGGTATATGCTACTTAGAGATTTGGGGTACAGCTATTGTCCTTTAAAAAAAAATATAGTAATTATCCTGCCAGCTCAAGTCTTGTAAGTCTACATAGAACATAATTAGCAAATTAAAATCCAGGAATGGAAGTGGAAACTCTGCAATTGGCTTGTGTAGGAGAATATATTGGAGGATGAAAGCTGTGGTGTGGTGGCCTTCAGAGCAGGAAGGTCTACTATGGCTTACCGCCTGACTCTGGAGAGTTTGATGGAAAATTACACATGCAGAAAAATGTCTCATTTGCTGTTTTGGTGGATTTCAGGACTGATTTAGGGAATCCTTTAATGGAGAAGGGGCAGCAATGCCTCAACAGTTAGTGATACTGAGCTTGTCAGCTGGAAAGCTGACAGTCTGGGTTCGAGACAGCACAACTGGATGAGGCCCCTTTACTTTCCTCAGCTTCTGCCTACCTAGCAGTTCGAAAGCATGCAGGTGTGAGTAGATAAATGCCATATAAGAGTATAAGACGCACTGGAGTATAAAACGCACCAAGATTTTGAAGAGGCAAATTAAAAAAAGTTTTTGCATTCTGCAGATCTCCCCAAAATGGTCCGTTTTTTGCAAAAATGGGTCCGTTTTTTTTTGTCAGAAAAGGGTATTCATAGCCTTTAGGAGGCTTATAGAGTGCTCCTGGGGGCTGGGGGGGGGGCAAAAGTGAGCAAAAAAAATGGCCTATTTTTTGCTCATTTCTGTTCTCTCTGGCCCCTAGGAACCTGGGGGCCGGAGAGAACAGAAAGGCCTCCTAAAGGCTCTGCACAGCCATTTTGGTGAAGGTGGCGGGGTTTCGGGAGGCAAAAAATGCTGTATTCAGTGTATAAGATGCACCCAGATTTTCAGCCTCTTTTTTGAGGGAAAAAGATGTGTTTTATACTCTGAAAAATACTATAGGTACCATTTTGGCGGGAAGGTAATAGCATTCCATGAGCCTTGGCATATAGCCTTGCTAGCCACATGACCACTGAAATGTCCAAAGCTAAGAAACAGATGGGCACCACTCTCTAGAGCAGTGATGGCAAATCGTTTTCTTACAGCATGCCAAAATTATGTATGCGTGCTGTACCCACTCAATCTCCCCACCCACCTGCGCATGCATGTGCGATCCTCCATGAATGCCTGCGAGACCCCTCCCCAGGCCCTGAAGGATTTCCTGAAGCCTCGGGAGGGCGAAAACGGCTTCCCCCGGCATGCCAGAAGCTGAAAACAGGTGATTTCCGAACTTTCAGTTGGGCCCTTGGGGCTGTTTTACGCCCTCCCCAGGCTTCAGGAAAGCTTCCGGCACCTGGGGAGGACAAAAAACGGCCCCAACAGCCCAATCGGAAGTTTGGGAACGAACTTCCGGTTGCCCTGCTGGCACCATTTTTTGCCCTCCCCAGGCTCTGGAGGCTTTCCTGAAGCTTGGGGAGGGCGAAAATGGCCTCCCTGTCCCTCCGGAAGGGCAATAAATCAGCTGGCCGGCATGTCCATGCGCACTGGAGCTGACGGCTGGCATGCCACCAAATATAGCTCTGCATGCCACCTGCGGCACGCATGCCATAGGATCACCATCATGGCCCTTGAGTCAGACATGACTGGACAAGGGAAACCTTCACCTTTATCTTTTAATGGGGAAAACTTAAGAATTCTTCTATTGATCTGTCACTGTTGATATTCAAATGACATGATAATATAAGACTGAGAATGAAATGTAGTCACTCTGAAGAGCTCCTTGAGAGGGTAGAACAAGGTTAGTTTTTGACTCCTTATTGCTGATATTTATATAAATTCTCTCATCAGAATCTTCAGGGGACACTTTTGCATGCCAAAATTGCAGACAAATAACTTTCTGTTTTCTCTTATGCAGAAGATGCTGTCGTTTTGCCATTTACCTAGACAAGATTAGATCCCTTAAGGCCCTTGTTCAACATTACCAATAGGACCAATATAATTATGAAATATTATAAAACAAGAGTGTGCATTTCCCCCCCTCCCAATCCTATAAAGGGCTCCACAGCTGGTGAACAGACACCAGTGGCATAGGAATAAATCAAAAGTTTTAAATATTTAGTCCGTGACCCGTCAAAACCGCGGTCCACTAAAGCGCGCCTGACGAAAGCGTGTACGTGACGTCATCAGCAGCGCGACGAAAAAAATTAAAAATAAATTAAATTTAAATTAAATTAAAGCAAGCCGATTCACATAAAGGTAAGGGTTAGGTTTAGGTTTAGGGTTAGGTTAAGGGTTAGGGTTAGGTTTAGGGTTACGTTACGCGTTAGGGTTAGGTTTAGGGTTAGGTTAAGGTTTAGCGTTAGGTTTAGCGTTAGGTTAAGGGTTAGGTTTAGGGTTAGGTTAAGGGTTAGGTTTAGGTTTAGGGTTAGGTTTAGGGTTAGGTTTGGGGGGGTTAGGGTAAGGTTTTCGCTTTAATTTTAAATTTACCGCTCACAGCGCAATGTTTTCGTCGCACTGTGATGATGTCACGTACGCGCTTTCGTCGAGTGCGCTTTAGTCCACCGCGGTTTTGTGGTGGAACCATTTAGTCATTTCCAAGCTTGCTCAAGAAAACTGCTCGCCTTAAATATATGGCTCAAAAAGGGGGGGGGGGGACACAGCAACATTAAGATTCAATCGAAAGCACAGAAGGAACTTTATCAGCTATCAAACTTTTTGTAACAAATAAATTACACCATTATCTTATGAAGTGGACTGGGGATCTCATTTCAGTGATGACCCCCTTTGAAAATGTCCAATTTTTAGTTGTTTCAAGTCACCCAAATATGTTTTTAATGTGGTTCTTAGGCGTGAGGCCAGGTTGCTCCAAACTGATGATGTTTTATTTATTAGGGAATTTATATTGCCGCCTATTCGCCCAAGGCAACTCAAGGTGGCTTACAGAATATTGGTTTGGTCAGTTATATTGAGAACCTGGCTAAGGCTTATTCTAGCACCAAAGGGAGTTCTTCTGCTTATATTATCTCTACATAGTAGAAGAGCACCAGACGTAATTTGCATTTCTATGCTCTTGCACCTGAATATCTATTACCTTCACGATCAGAAAAGATTAGAGAGGGGATCAAACAGATGAGCTGAGACATAGCACTCAGAATCATTTAAGCTGAGCTTCAAAGACTTTTCAACATCTTAGAGAATTCCAAAGATCTGCTCCAGCAGTTTATCTTCTTTACTTATCTCCAAAATTGATGGGTATCTTCTGGAGTTTCCTTCAGTGCTATCTATATTCTTGGCATTTTGGGGGGAAGGCAGGTTTTTATGAAACTTCAGTTCCTCGGGGACTCTTCCCATGTAATTTGGATGAGATTGAATCTACATACTGGACTGCAAATTTTATTCTGCTTCAAAGGTCACCCAGACAAAATTTCTGTCCAATTTCTCTTTGCTAACAGAGAATCTAAAATGACATCTCTACTTCCAAAAATCTGTTTCATACCTTCAAGGACTCATTTTCATACTTGAAGCCTTCAATAAGACATTTAAACTGAGTGTAGTTGGGACCTATTATGCCAATTATTATTTTATTATTATTTTATTACATTTATTTTAAAAACTAATACAGTAGGTTTCATTGCATTCTGAACAGCGGGTGAAATAGCAGTAGACCAGATTTTGGAGTCTGGCTGTAATACTATATAAGATGGCCAAAAGCATCAAGGTCAAAAGTTACAGTGAAATCTCCTCTTTGTCTGTATTTCCCTATTTTTGTTTGCCATTAATTCTTTACAAAGTTTCAAGCTCTGGATCAGTGGAGAATTTGTGGGATTAAACTATTAATCCTGCTATTTTCAACTCAAAATGCAGATGCAAAGAGTACCTTAAAACACAACTGCCCCTTGCACCATCGATGACTAGATATAACTTCCATGGTTGCACCAATGATTACACATATATCTTTCCTTGTTTCCTCATATGTTTCTTATGATTCTGCTTGGAGTTTCTTATGATTCTGCTTGGAGTTTGCAGTATCTAGACTGCTATAGGAGATGACCAGGCTGAGCCAGAAGGAGGGGCCAAGCATGTCATCAGTTTGGACTCCCTTCATGCCCATAAGAGATCTAAGTCCAGCCCTCCTTGAATTCTGTTGACTGTATCTACCCGTGACCCGACAAAAGGGTGAACGACAAAACCCGCCCGACTAAACCGCGTCGTGTCATCAGCGCGGAGACAACAGCGCGGAGACAACAGCGCGGAGACAGAAGGGCGCTTTAACTTAAGGTAAGGGTTAGGTTTAGGGTTAGGTTTAGGTTTAGCGTTACATTTAGGGTTAGGTTTAGGGTTAGGTTTAGGGTTAGGTTTAGCGTTACGTTTAGGGTTAGGGTTACGTTTAGGGTTAGGTTTAGGGTTAGGTTTAGTTTTACAGCGCACCTCTGTTGCCACGCTGTTGTCGGCGCGATTCAGTGCTCATTTGTCGGAGCGCTTTAGAACACACGATTTTGTCACCGCGGTTTAGTCAGGCGTGGTTTTGTCATTCGCCCTTTTGTCGGTGAACCGTATCTACCACCAATCTGTTTTGACCGTTAGTAGTTCAGATTCTTGTTGTGAGCTAACATGGATTAAACTGTTTCACATTTGAATAACCTTGGTCCCTGAATTGTTGAGCTTGACATGTGCTTTTATATTGCCAAATGTCATACAACAAAGAGATTGAAAGAATGGTATACCTGTTCCCCTTATTCTTCACAGGAATTCCTAATACCTGGTTTTAATAGCAATAGCAATAGCAGTTAGACTTATATACCGCTTCATAGGGCTTTCAGCCCTCTCTAAGCGGTTTACAGAGTCAGCATATCGCCCCCACAGTCTGGGTCCTCATTTCACCCACCTCAGAAGGATGGAAGGCTGAGTCAACCTTGAGCCGGTGAGATTAGAACCGCTGAACTGCAGATAACAGTCAGTTGAAGTGGCCTGCAGTACTGCACTGTGCCACCTCGGCTCTTTAAGAAATAACCCTGTCTTAAGATTTCATACAATGTTTCATAAAACAGTATCCTTGAATTGTGGGTCATCATATCAACTCTGCTATCATGGTTCAAATAGGGTGCCTGAATTTTTTAAATTCCTCCCTTCTTTCTTTCCTTCCTTCCTCTCTCATGCAGACACACACAATTAAACAATCCCCTTTAACAGCCTTGAACTTTAATTCGAAAGAGCACTTCAACTTTTTAAAGGGCATTGTTGATTTAAAAAGACCAACCCTGGATAAGAGGTGGGTTTATAATTTCCCCAAAATCAGTCACTCAATGTTCTGATCATCCAATTTCTGCTGAGTTCAACTGTAATTGTCTGTGCTTATAAAACCTTGAGTAGTGGCTCGGTGGCTAAGCTTGTTGATTAGAAAGGTTGGCAGTTTGGTGGTTCAAATCCCTAGCGCCTCAACAAAGTGAGCACCCATTACTTGTCCCATCTTCTGCCAACCTAGCAGTTCGAAAGCACATAAAAATGTAAGTAGAAAAATAGGGATCACCTTTGGTGGGAAGGTAACAGTGTTTTTGCACCTTCGGCGTTTAGTCATGCCGGCCACATGACCATGGAGATGTCATCGGACAGTGCTGGCTCTTTGGCTTTGAAATGGAGATGAGCACTGCTCCCTAGCATCGGGAATGATTAGCACATATGTGCGAGGGGAACCTTTACCTTTACCAAACCTTGCTGATTTTACAAGAAAGGAGAAAATGGTGTGGTGGCATCATGCTATAACCTCTACCTACATCTTTGGGACGTGACACATGTATGACATTGCAACAGAGATAGAAAAGGGAAGGGAGTTGTGACATGATGCTGTTTTCATCAGTCCAACCCCCTTTCTCTCTCCGTATATCCTTGCAAGCCATAAAGAAAAATGTACAGAATGAGAAGGAATGTCAACCCTATTGTTTAATTAACAACACAAAAATGCAAAGATAAGAATGCACGGTAGGCCAAAGCTTATACAATTGTTTTAAAACATGAACTGACAGAGGTTATCTGGTGCCTGAATGTGGGTGCTTTAGAATAAATAAAAATAGAAGACTGAGAATAAAAGAGACAGTGAGCATATTTGACTTCGTTCTTCTGCACAGAAAACTTTGCTAGAACAATTGATTTTTGGAACACTAGCCAGCCACATATTAATCACAAACATACTGATTTAAGGGACAACCATGCCTTAAAAAAAAAGTCTTGCTTTCATTTCAGGACTTCTATTTTTGTTACCACATCACTTCATTCCCCCAGGCTTCAAATAATAAAACGACCGAAGATCACAGGTAGGCAAATGAGGGCAGGAGGACATGAGATTCCCCCCCCCCTCAAACTCAGTTAAGAAAGGCCTTGAGGAATACAAATGGTATTACAAGAGTTTGGGTTGCTCAAAATTAATCTTTTGATTTTTCCATTGGTTTAATAGATTACCTTCCACTTCACATGGTTAATGTGGTTTTCTGAAGAAAGACATTCATGGATGTTAGCTGGCAAACTAACAGGTATGTATTAAATGTATCCATGGGCTTTTCTATTCCTTTTGGTTCATTTTTCTTATACCACGACCAGCCAAAAAAAGAAGAAAGGGATAAATTGCTTTTCTATATTTTGGCCCTTTAGGGCTGTTGTAGTATCATTTTTCTTCACTCAGATGGAAGTTCATCTGTCATCATTTTTATAACATGTTAAACTCATTTTTATACGTATATTCTCCCAATCCCATAATAATTATTTTTAATGATGCATCTGACTAAATGCACTTTTTTTGTTCTTTTAGTATCGTACCACAAAAAATTATGAGTTATTATGAGACATTAATAAAATAAAAAAATATAGGCAGATCATATTTAAAAAAATTAAAATATCAAAAATAATTAAAGAGAGAAAGAAAGACAGACATACAAAGAGAAAAAAAAACTGTTTTTAAACTTCCCCATTTTATATATATGCTAATTTGCACTGTATTGTACTGTAATGTATTGAAGACATTTCAAATTCTGTATTTATTCATTTTATTTTATTTTCCTTTTATGTCATCTTCCTCTTTTCTTGTCTGTTTGCTTTCTTTTCTCACAAACACTTAATAAAAGTATCACTGAAAAGAAAACAAATAATCTTTAACTACATTTCCTGAAAATAAAAATCAATGTTATTTTCCCAGATAATGTAACTTTAAAATGGGACAGTCATCTGAGAATATGATAGAGTAACAATGACGGATTATCTTTTATCTGTGATGATCTTCCATGGGAGTATGTGTACATGTGTCTTAAATTCAGTATCATCTTCCATTGTGGTAAATATTGTATTTACTGTAGTTGTATATGTCCTTTTAGAGTTGGGTTTATAGTCCATAAGGTTGATGAATCAGAAGAAAATAGATACTGGGTGACAGTGTTTGTTTTCTTTCAAGATAAAGAAATAATATCATCAAGAAAATGTAAGTAAACTGAAAGAAATATTTACCCTCTATTGCTTCTTCAAGTCATCAAAGCTTGGTTAAGATTTTGGCTGCTTGAAGGGTAGAGTAAGGATGAAATTGAACTCATGAGGTAAATTAGGGATAGAGAGAAGTAAATAAAAATATTTTAGCTTTAGTTTGCTAAAGCTCAAAATGAGGCTTTCCTAAATCATGCTTGTCACAAGCTAGAGGAGGTCAATTCACTCTATGAATGTCACTTGAGGGATGACTATAGGCACCTCAACACTTCTTTGAATGAATCCTAACCCTAACCCTCCCATACTACCACCTCTTGCAATACTAGACAACACAGTATCAATAGTAGAGACCTTCAAATTTCTAGGTTCTACCATATCTCAAGACCTAAAATGGACACCTAACATCAAAAACACCATTAAAAAGCACAACAAAGAATGTTCTTTCTGCGCTGTAAAGTTCCCGTGGTTCGCCCATGAGGCCAATGGTGAGAAAAGACAGGAGACAACCTTTCTCTGGATGGAGCGACCCTGATTGGGGGTCTGAGAGCCCCTTTTATTGAGATAGGACAAAGGCAGGAGGAGCAATAGCATGTGAATAAAAACAGCCTGTAAAAGTACAATTTCTAATCTACTGCTCAGTCTATATATGGTTAAATCCTGGACGTCAATGGTAGGGCACATATCAGAATGTTATGTTATGCACTATCAAGATGTTATGGCGTTCTAGGAGTTTGTTTTCTCCTGTGTGATTCAGCGTGACTCTGCAAGCCCTAGTATGAACTGGGCCATGGAGGACACACACCTACACAAGGAACTATATTACAACACTGCGCCAACTCAGAAAGCTCAAACTGCCCAAAGAGCTGCTGATACAGTTCTACAGAGGAATTATTGAATCTGTCATCTGCATCTCTATAACTGTCTGGTTTAGTTCTGCAACCCAACAAGACAGATACAGACTTCAGAGGATAATTAGAACAACAGAAAAAACAATTACTACCAACCTGCCTTCCATTGAGGACCTGTATGCTGCACAAGTCAAAAAGAGGGCTGTGAAAATATTTATAGACCCCTCACATCCTGGACATAAACTTTTTCAACTCCTACTCTCAAAACAATGCTGTAGAGCACTGCACACCAAGACAACTAGACACAAGAACAGTTTTTTTCCTGAATGCCATCTCTCTGCTAAACAAATAATTCCCTCAATGCTGTCAAACTATTTACTAAGTCTGCACTATTATTAATTTTCTCATTGTTCCTATCACCCATCTCCTCCCACTTATGACTGTATGACTGTAACTTTGTGTTTATATTCTTACGATTTATATTGATTGTTCCCTGGTATAGTTTGATTGCTTATTTGTACCCTATGACTATCATTAAGTGTTGTACCTTATGATTCATGATGAATGTATCTTTTCTTTTTATGTACACTGAGAAAATATTGCACCAAAGACAAATTCCTTGTGAGTCCAATCACACTTGGCCAATAAAGAATTCTATTCTATTCTATTCTATTCTATTCTATTCTATTCTATTCTATTCTATTCTATTCTATTCTATAAAAAGCTTAGAGGAAGAGACAGCTTAGTTGTCCCAAAGAAGACTTTCCCATAGGAGAAAGGAGGAGGGCTGGTAATCTAATGAAGAAATGTGCGGTCTTGTTGTTTTGTTTTTTTTCCTAAAAAGAGTACTTTGGAGAAGAACTTAGATGGAGAAGTTGTAATAACATTTAATTTAAGATGGGTTTAGACAGCACTGACTGTTGATGATTTGTTTTAATAATGAGTAAAATTGGCTGATGATCTGGAAATGAAAAGTTTTGATCTCCAGCAGCAGTGTTAATTTGAGAGAAGTTCAAAGATTCCTAAATGGAGGTGGGCATAATCTAGACAAATCTTCTGAAGACTGGAAACCAACATGCAACAAAATCTGTCTACCACAAAGGGATGCAAGGAAGCCCAAGTTCTCTCAGTTAGAATTTGAGGCAAAAAGTAATGTTGCTGGCCTCAGAGAGAAACAATGCCAGCTAGCTCTTCTTTTCTACTTCTAAAAAGCAACAACAATCACATTTAGATTTATATAGTGCTTTATAGCATTCTCTATGTAGTTTACAGATAGGGGATGGATTCAGCCGGTTCGGGCGAACTGGTTGTTAAATTTCTGGCTGGATTTCCTGCCCCTTCCTGGAGTCCCCCCACAGCCCGTTTTTGCTCCCAGGAAGCTGTAGGTAGGCCTACTAGGCCCAAAACTGGGCATGGGGATGTACAGCCACCTGCGGCCCGTTTTTGCTGCCAATGGGGTGCAGGAGGTCGCGTGCTGCCTGTCACATCCCTGACCATGCCCACTTTGGCCATGCGCATCCAGACAGTCATTAGGGCAGAGAACCAGTTGTTAAATTATTTGAATCCCACCACTGTTTACAGAATCAGCATATTGCCCCCAACAATCTGGGTTCTCATTTTACTGATTTTGGAAGGATGGAAGGCTGAGTTCACCCTTGAACTGGTCAGGATCAAACTCATGGCAGTGGGCAGAGTCAGCCCGATATCCTCCATTTTAACCACCAATGCTAAAAAGATTACCAATAAATATATTGTTAGAGACTTTAGAAATAGAGTGGCATAAATACACATTAAACCAAGAGAGTTTATGCATATGTAAGAGAACACTTCAGCTGCATAATGTTCATCTGAGGAAAACCTTCCCTTTGAAATCCATTTTAAGCCTCAAGCCATGGTTTCATTCCTTTCGTGCTAATTATCAATAAAAATCAACAGAAGATGACAGAAAAACCCAGGGTCAGTTTATTAATTATTATTTATTAAATTTAATGACTGTCCATCATATTCCAAGGTAACCCTGGGAGGTTTACAATATTAAAAAGATAAAAAATTTACAAAGCCTATACACAATAGGAACTAAATAATAAAAAAATATGAATATATAATATATGTCTAGTTATATATTAAACTGGCAGAGCTAATTGGTGATGGTGAATGGATAGTGTAGTAGCCATCTGGTTTTGCTCTTCACTATTTGTTGGGATAATAAGACAGGAAAATATTCAAAAAGATTTTGCACTGCATCTTTCAACAAATCCTATGAATTCACAAAAAGTCCTTGACAACGCTGCTAAGGCATTTGAGAAAGAGGACCTTCTCTTCTATCCAGACGTGATGCAATGCTTCGATTTTTAAACCTTGAAACAGCTATAATAAATCACAGAGCTGATATTGCATCGGAATCTTAGTAGAGCAACCATGCAGCTCCATTTTTGAAAGCCTGGGCAAGCCAGGACAAATGACTATTTTTAAGTCACTTGTCATGTAAGCAACAAGGATAAGAAACATTAATAGATCTGCCTGAAAATGTGCAAAAACATCCAGAAGAGAGAATGGAGAAGCTGAGATATTTAAGTCACTCTGATCAGTTTCAAAGATTTTGGTGGACTTTACAAGGGAAGGAAGGAAGGAAGAAGAGAGGAAAGGGAGGGAGGGAAGGAGGGAAGGAGCAGGGACGTGCAGTCACTAGAGGTAAGGGAGGCGGGGCCTCACCAGTCTCCTCAGAGAAAGGAAAGGATTTTAAATAATTTTCTTAAAATAATTAAGGGTAGTTGCTACCAGATTTCAAGTCACAGTGGCTTGGTGTCTGCTCTCAGTATTAACTAGGAGGAGGCCAGAGAACGAGGGGCCTCTTTTGCATAAGGAATTTTTTGCCTTTTAAGAGTTAAGCAAGGGTTAACAAGCAAAGAATTCCTTATGCAAATGAGGCACGTATTCTCTCACCTCCTGTAGAGGGCATTTTTAGAGGCTTTTTAGAGTTCTCTGGGAGCAACTAGCTCAGTCTGATAGAGCTCTGGCTTTTCAAGAGGGCAGGGCAGGGCAGGCCAGGGCAGGCCAGGGCAGGGCAGGGAGAAGCAGAGTTGAAATCGTCTCTGAAACAACTGGAAAAGGTGCGTGTGGGGAGGGGGGAGGAATTCAAAAAGTTTGATCGGAAGGCAGCAGGGGAAGGGGGGGTATGGCAGAGGAGCTGCTTTCAAGCCTTTGGAAAATATATCCAATCCAACTTCTGTGTTTGTGTTTGAGAGTGAGTGAATGAGAGAGGGATCAAAGTTCTCTGTGTGCGTGTGTCTGTTTGAGAGAGGGGGGAGGGAGGGAGGGAGGGAGAGAGGGAGGAAGGAGGGGGAGGGAGAAGAAAAAGAATGGGAAAACTTATTTTGCAAGGGGGAAAAATGCTGTCGCTTTAAATCGGAACTGAGCATGCCTGGCTGTGGAATTATGGGAGTTGAAGTCCACAAGTCTAAAAAGTGCCTCACCAGGGCTAAAGCTGACCGCACGTCGCTGGGAAGGAGAGAGGGAGGAAGGAGGGATGGAAGGAGGGGGGAAGGAGGGAAGAAAGGGGAGGGAGGAAGGAAGGAAGAAGAGAGGAAAGAAAGAAAGACAGGCGGAAGAAGGAAGGAAGAAGTTACTTTGCCAAGAATTTCAATTTTGCAATATTTTGGGAACAATTAGTTGTAATGCTTTGCACTGAAACAGCAAGAAGCAAAACAACCCTCCAAAAAGAGCATTATTACTATGATGATGAAGTTTTCATATTCATCCACACACACCCACTTGCAGTTAAATACAGAGGGGATTCCTTCTGTTGGGGGGAGAAAAATATCAACTACATTTTAGAGTAGGAATTCCTGGAGATTAATGGTACAAAACTTTCTTTAGTCAGATGAACATGGGAGGCTGGCAGACACAAATATTTAGCAATTGCAGAAAGCAAAGGACCTGGAGAAGAATGTATTAGGATCTAAAAGCAATTAGATAATTCATAGATCTTAAATCTGGATCTCCAAAATTCAACCTTACAGCAAGTCTTAGACTTGGTTACAAGGGAGGAGGGCAAAGTTGAAACACAGAAATAGGCCCGTCTGTGCTGGAGATACAAAGACAGAGCCTTTCCCATCAGAACACAATGGCACGTCTGCACAAACACACTCAAGAGAGAGTTTTTAATCAAACAGACATGGGCTTGGTTATGTCTCCTCAGGCCTTTAAACCATTCAGTCCGTCTCCATCTTAATGGAGAGCACCACCAGTCAGCCTGAGTACATTTTCACCAGAAAAGAGCAAAGGTCTTTTCTCTGCCTGTCTGAAACCTTTGACTTCTCATTAATTTCCCCTTGAATATCTACCGGGGGTTATTTATGTTCTGAAGGACAGATCTGCACGTTTTGGAGCCATATTTTTTTATGAGGGATGCTGACTGACTCTAATTCATCTTTAGTCAAGTGAAGGCAACCAATATTTTAAATGTTTTTCATAAGCCTCTAACGGCTTCTTCCTATGAAAATAAGTGAAATAATCTTCAATACAGCCACTCTGACAAAAAGAGAAGAGGGTGGATCCGAATTAAGTGATATTCAGACTGGGATTTTGACAGGTACAAAAACTGGACTAAATACTGCACGACAGTCTTACAAGATGGAAGACAATTTTAGAGAGCCCCGTGAGGCTTTCGGAATGCAGATAGTATTATGAGGCGATTTTGCTCAGATTATGGCTTGTAAACCACAATTCCCCCTGCTTTTAAACTTGGATACTTGGTAGTTTCTAACTGCCAGTGCCTCCCTTTATAACTGTCTTCTGCCTTGGATTCCCAATGGATGTATAAAGATGTTTCAACTATTCGTTGTGGAAGCCTATTTTGCCAAATGCAGAAGGGAGTACCAGTAACTCCAAACTGATTCTCCTAAAAGATAATACTCTCATTAAATATAAATCTATCATTAAAGAAAACAAGCTCTAGATGCGGTTCTCTAAATTGGGAATTACATGAATCCTATGATTTATATCACAGGATAAAATATGGATATTTATATCATAGGATATAATATGGATATTTATATCCTAGGATATAATGTGGGGACGCAGTGGCTCAGTGGCTAAGATGCTGCGTGGCACGACAAAACCGTGGTCCACTAAAGCGCGCCCGACGAAAGCGCGTACGTGACGTCATCAGCAGCGCGACAAATAAAATTAAAAATAAATTAAAATTAAATTAAAGCAAGCCGATTCACATAAAGGTAAGGGTTAGGTTTAGGTTTAGGGTTAGGGTAAGGGTTAGGTTTAGGGTTACGTTAAGCGTTAGGGTTAGGTTTAGGGTTAGGTTAAGGGTTAGCGTTAGGTTTAGCGTTAGGTTAAGGGTTAGGTTTAGGGTTAGGTTAAGGGTTAGGCTTAGGGTTAGGTTTGGGGGGGTTAGGTTTAGATTTACATGTTAATTTTAAGTTTACCGCTCACAGCGTGCTGTTTTCATCGCGCTGTGATGACGTCACGTACGCGCTTTCGTCGAGCGCGCTTTAGTCTACCGCGGTTTTGTGGTGGAACCAAGATGCTGAGCTTGTCAATCACAAAGGTTGGCAGTTCGGCAGTTTGAACTCCAATTGCTGTGTAACTGAGTGAGCTCCCTTTACTTGTCCCAGCTTCTGCCAGCCTAGACATTCGAAAGCATGTAAAGATGCAAGTAGAAAAATGGGGACCGCCTTTGGTGGGAAGGTAACAATGTTCTGTGTGCCTTTGGCGTTTAGTCATGCCAGCCATATGACCAGAGACAACTTCAGACAGCGCTGGCTCTTTGGCTTTGAAATGGAGATGAGCACTGCCCCCTAGAGTTGGGAACGACTAACACATATGTGCAAGGGGAATCTTTACCTATACGATTTATAAGGACTCTCTACTTAGTTCATCACAAACATATTATTTTAGAAAAAAACATTCACCAATCTCTATGGACATTCTTAAATCGTCCAGATCATGGTTGTCCTTTCCAAAAGGTAACTGGACATTTTTTAGAACTGAAGAAGCTTCTTGGATGAGAAGTGAAATGTTTTTAAAGGGGGAAAAAACCCTAGAAAGTCCAGCTGCTTTTTACAAAAAGCATCTTTGGGACTTTCCCCAATCTCTTGGCCTCCAAGTATGTAAGAGGCAACCATTTCCTTAAACCCCAGTCAACAGGATTACGCATTGCTGAGGTTGAACAAGTCTAAAAATAGGAACTTTTATTCAAAATGTAGCATATCATAATAGCAGTTAGACTCCACCACAAAACCGCATTCGACTAAAGGGCGCTCGACGAAACCGCGTACCTGACGTCATCACAGGGCGACAACAGCGCAGAGACAGAAGCACGCTGTAAACGCTAAACCTAAAATTAACACCTAAACCTAAACCTAACCCCCCTAAACCTAATCCTAAACCTAACCCTTAACCTAACCCTAACCCTAACCCTTAACCTAACCCTAACCCTAACCCTAACCCTTAACCTAACCCTAACCCTAACCCTTAACCTAACCCTAAACCTAACCCTAACCCTTAACCTAACCCTAAACCTAACCCTAACCCTTAACCTAACCCTAAACCTAACCCTAAACCTAACCCTTACCTTAACTTAGTTTAGTTTATTATGATTTATAGGCCGCCCTTTTCCCTGAGGGGACTCAGGGCGGCTTACAATACATGGGAAGGGGGGTGCAAAACAAAAACACAAGACAGTGCATAAATAAAAATAAAACAATAAAACACAACTTTCATTCAACATTCGGGTGGGGCAAATTAGAATCTTATCCCCAGGCCTGACGGGATAGCCAGATCCTAAGGGCTGTGCGGAAGGTCTGGACGGTGGTGAGGGTGCGAATCTCCACGGGGAGATCGTTCCAAAGGGTCAGAGCTGCTACTGAGAAGGCTCTCCTCCGCGTAGTCGCCAGTCGGCACTGACTGGCGGATGGAACTCGGAGGAGGCCTAATCTGTGCGATCTAATCGGTCGAAGGGAGGTAATCGGCAGGAGGCGGTCTCTCAAGTACTCAGATCCACTACCATGGAGAGATTTATGGATGGTGAGTAGCACCTTGAATCGGCTTGCTTTCAAAGCGCTATTTAAAGCGCCCTTCTTTCTCCGCGCTCGCTGTTGTCGCCCTGTTGATGATGTCAGCGACGCGGTTTAATCAGGCGCGCTTTAGTCGAGCGCGGTTTTGTCGTGCCATGTGTTAGTAAACGTTTTGGAAAAATCCAATTCTTTATTCCAGCACAAAGGAAAAGTTTATCCCATTGATCTTGTTCTAATTTATCGACAAAGGGAATGTTGACCATATCAGCTGACCATTCTTTTTAACTAGTAGTAGCTGAACTACGTCTAACTGCAAGATCTTTTAGAGAGCTAAGGCCAGTTTAAAATCAAAGAAAGGTCAGGAAGAATAAAGAACTGTGGTGGCAGTCCTCTGGGAATTATATGGATTTAGAAACACATTTGATACTGTGTGAGCAAGGAGGACAGGGAAAGGAATGCATGTTGGAATAGGGAATAAATCAAAGTGATTGATAGGGCAAAGAAGTTTGAGTGATATAAATGGGGTGAATTTCACAGTTCATGACTGCAATAGAACGGACATGCCTGGCTAAGAAGCAGATGGGAGCAGACATAGTATGCTTTGGCCATCTGTACCACACAGTTCTGCTAATGAACCTTAATTGCTACATGGAACAAAGCCAGTATTTTATTCCTAGAATTATAAAGCTGTGAAAAAGAATCTGAAAATCACTTAAAGCTAAGCATAAAGCAAAATAGTCGGCACACACTCGCATGTGCAGTGAGAATGGTTTAAATCAGTGGTGCAATTCAGCCGGTTCTATCCAATTTGGGCGAACCCATAGCGGTAGCGGCCGGAAGCTCCGCCCATCTGCCCAGACGTCATCACGTCCCATTTTTTTACTCTCTGCGCATGCATCGAATGTCCTGTGCATGCATGGAGGTGGCATGTGCGCTCACATTTGCGAACCGGTAGCAAAGATAAGTTGATTTCACCCATGGTTTAAATTTTTTAAAAAAACCACTCACAAAACAGAAAGCAAAAGGAAATACAATATATATGGCCGATGAACAATTAGCATTTAATAATATTGCTGCAATTGTAACCATAGAGTCTGCTGTCCCCCGTTCCACCAAATTGGTGTTGCAAATATATATTTAGGAACTTTTTATGCTTGTTAGTCCTAAAAAGTCAACCTTTGTAAAGACAAATAGAGAGCCTCAAATACTTTGATCACCAAATGAGGAGAGAGAGAGAACTCATTGGAAAAAGACCCTGAAGTTGAGAAAGATTGAAGGCAAAAGGAGACGGCAGAAGATAAGATGGTTAGATAGTCTCTTTGATGCAATGAACATGAATTTGGGCAAACTGTGAGATAATGGAGGATAGAGGGCAGTAGTGGGATTCAAATAATTTAACAACCGGTTCTCTGCCCTAATGATTTCTTCCAACAACCAGTTCACCAAACTGCTCAGAAAGTTAACCAATTCTCCCCAAAGTGGTGCGACTGGCTGAATCCCACCACTGACAGAGGGGCCTAGGTGGGAAACCTTATTCTAGAGCTTAAATTATTCAAGTTCCAGGATCATCCCCAAGATTTCTGAGGAACATTCCCCTTGCTATTTTTCAGCTAAATATTCAAAATAAAATATTCTTCAACTAAAAGATTCTGACAACTAAAATCTGATTGTATTATATCCACTTGTGATATAAATCAGACAGAAATAAACCTGCATATTGATATTCTTTCACGCACACATACATACAAAGATTAGCTTCCTTAATGGTTCATGTTAGACGAAAAATAAATTTGCACTCAAATCAACTTATCAAAAGAACAAATAAAAGACCTTAATTTAATAGATTCTGATTTCTCATTCCACATTCAAAGTATGTTTTCAAGAACAGTTCACTGACAAAATGCATACTTTTTTCGAACTCAGTTTGATTCCCGGCTTTGCTATACTAATAATTGTCTGACATCATTTAATGATGCCAGGAAACTTTTCAGTAGCAATAATAAAAAGAGGACGTTGCTGATTCCTATCCAGAGCAAAAAAAAATCCTGCAAATGCATTTCACTTTCTGTCAAAATGACTATGCTGGCTCCTTTTCAAACAGCTTCCCAAAGCCAGATGACAAACTCAAATATTTAATTATGGCTCAGGTGTTCTTTGATTAAAATGTGCCAAAACATCTCACAAAAAGAAGGTGGAATTACACAAGGGGGGGGGGAATATCATCCCTTCATCTCTACAAAACAACAGGGCACCCAAACTTTTAAAAAAAAGCAAAATTAAATATAATTCAATGAATCGCCAAGCTCTCTTCTCTCCTTCCATTTCATAGCACAAACATTTCGATAGGAGGTTTAAGCATTGTGGCTCTTCAGGATTACAAGTACCAATATCTCCTTTGCTGGCTGAGACCACTGGAACAGGTCCTTCCACAGTATCTGAGGGACCACAAGATTGCAAAGTCATCATAGCACAATCTTCCAATCATCTAATCTTATACCTGTGAGATACATTAAACATGTTTCTGTTGTAAATGGGGTCTCCTATAGAACTTGTTGAGTTTACTTGGTGTGTGTGTGTGTGTGTGTCTGTCTGTCTACAATAATTAGGTGGCTATGGCTCACAAACTGGGATAAAAAATGTGAATTTCTGCTAGGGTTTCTGCTAGTAGAATAGGGGTGGTATTCACTTACTTTCCCTACTGGTTAGCAAAGGTGAGCGTGTGCGCATGGTGGCTTCGCTTGCACGTGCCCCGTCTACACATGCGCTTGGCCTTCCGTGCATGCACTTTGATTGCATGTGTGGCTTGCATGCATGCGCGCGGCTTGAAAACGTGCCTAAATAGGACGGCATAGAGCCGGGGCGGGAGGGTGTGCCCACCCGTGATTTCCACTACCAGTTCGGTCAAACTGGTCCGAACTGGCTGAATACCACCTCTGTAGTGGAAGTTTTTCTTGTTATTGCTATACTGATAAACAAACCAGCAATCCTGCATGCAATAGAATTTCTGTTCCATTTTGCTTTGGAAGATGTAACTATTTTCTCAAGCCAGGTTTGAAATCTTAGTTGTTTTCCATAATTCTTGGATAGATCTGGTGGCTACACCTCACAAACTGTCACTTCTGGGATAAAACTATGATAAATGGCCCAGAATGACTTCCCCTTCACCAGTTTGCTAAATGACATGTAATTTACTCTCAGAGATTAATCCAGTTTGTAAACATTATGCTTCACACGGTAGTATCTATCTGGTTTGGCCCAGATAGATCAATATTTCTCAAACCTAGCAAACTTTAAGATGTGTGGGCTTCAACTGTCAGAATTCTTCAATCAGACCTCTGTTCTTTGCAAGCAGCTTGGCTGGTATGCTTTTTGCTGACTTGTCCTTCTCTTGAGAAATATCTAAAAGGATCTTTGGTGAGTCAACAGTGACAAAATGGTGGGCACAACCAGAGTGATGGAAACCCCACTCCGTTTTAATTTGTGTGATGCAATGCATATTTTAAGAGTGCCCATTTATTTCTGCGACTTTGATGCTGTTGACCTCCTCGGCCGTGCTTTAAATCAGGGGTCTCCAAACTTGGCAACTTCAAGACTTGCAGACTTCAACTCCCAGATTTCCCCAGCAGGGGTGGGGAAGTCTTAAAAAGCTGCCAAATTTGGAGAGCCCTGCTTTAAACCAATGGTTTCAGACTTTCCTTGGAAAACGTGGACACTCTTTTCAGATATTGATTACTCCGCAATACTGGAGACGTTTCTCTGAGAGAAACTGAGTGGTCTTCTGTTCACTGTGATTACAAGGCACGAAGGTCACACTGAGAGTTCAAACTCCCCTTTAATGCTCCAAATATCCTCCCAAAAGCTCCCTTGGCAAGTTTCAGAGCAAAGCACACATACACACACACACACACACACACACACACACACACACACACACACACATGGCAGCCTCTGGCTGCACCCAGTCCAGCAAAGCAAAGGAACAGGGAAAGAATGCCCCTCCCCACAGCATCTCCTTAAATCTCAGTCTTCAGGTGTGCTTTGTGAAGAGGGGCGGGGCACTCTCCTCCCAAGTTGCCGGGTCGGCCTGCACTGTTCCCGCCTTCTTTCCACTCTCCGTGCTTGTGGATCAGGAGGAGGAGGTCCTTGTTCATCACCTGAGTTCTGTCACTCCTCATGTCCACTGCTTGCCCTCTCTTGGCCATCCTGACCCCCCCTTCCTCCTTGCTAACAAGCTATCCCAAACTTGAGGGCCCCTGGGCTGTCTTGGCCTGCTCCTCCCCACATTCCTCTGAAGCCAACAAAACCACCCCCTCCATCTCCGTTGGCTCCATCTCCGCAGAGTCGGTTTCTGACGGGGGGAGGGGGGCAAGGCAATCTCAGTAATGAATAGGTGCAACAGAAAAGCAACCTTCTCAGTTCACAAGATATGTCAGGTCTCCAAAAATGAAGGCACTAACTATCAGAAAATTCATTCCAGTAATGAGTAGCATTCCATGAAAATTTGGAGAGCTATGATATGGCTTTATTGTGAAGGCCTGAAAGCATGAAACATGCTCAATTTTAAGAAGAGCACACAATTACTCCCATCCAACCTTTTCCATTCCTTTTTTAGAATTAGCCTTTTAAGCAGCTATAATCTGGAACATCTCTAATCATACATATTTTATTACAAGAGTACTGAAGTGTTAATGGAGAACTCTGCTGTGTACATGATTACCCTAGAGCATTTCAAAAACTTTCTGAATGTTGGGGCTCATTCTGCGATCACAAACAACTCACACAAGCTGCTTTATCTTTAAGGTTTAGGCTTATTTTTTCCCCTCAGTTTTTGTTTTTATCTACTGTTTTGATACGGACTGTTACCTAATTGTATTTCTCACACCTCTTTCTAAGGTAAAATAGAGGTGAGAAACAAATCTTAAGAGCAACTGGAGTCTCGATCCTATTAATTTAAGGGATAACCATTTTGCACACGCATCATCAGTGCCTCAGCATGAAAGGCAATTAAGTCCACAATTAGTTCTAAATTAAAAACTTACTTTTCCTAAATTAGGATGGATAGCAAATACAGATTTGTTGATTACCAACACATGTGGAACCAACTTCATCTGACATAGCCTTCGCTCAACATTAAACTACCTAATTTGGAAATACCCCATCTACTCCTTTTTGGGGGGGGAGGTGGACGGGGTACCCATTCAAAGCACCACAAGAGCAAGGAAAACGGATCACTTGTGTTGGTATATTCTTTAGATTCAATGTTAAATAAACAGTAATGGTACTTTCTGAAAAATAATTGATGAAAATAAATATTTGTGATTTTGAAAGCTCCCTTTCATGCTGCATGAGGTTTTATGCATTTTGAATGTTGCTGTTCTAAAATTGATGCTTAAATAAGGTACTGATAGCTGTCAAAGTGTAAGATACTTCTATTGGTTGCTACCTAATAGTGTTCTGACCTAGGCTTCCTGAAAAAGCATAAAGCAGAGTCTTGGTCCTGGCAAAATCTCTTTTATTTATATGACTGTGAATTCCTTTCATTCACAATCAGCAAGACATGGCGAACAGTCTTTCAGAGGAATATTTATCAACATGAACCTTATCTTGCTTGGAGAGCTGCCAGATAACTAGTTTCCAAACGCAAGGCAAGACAAAACTTGGCACAGAGTCTCTTATAGTCACAAACAGAACTTTCCACTCTTGAAATGACTAACTGAATGAATTGTTTCCTGCAAAAGCCCACTCCCTGTTCGCTCCTCTTTTGTTTCCTATGGGACGGGGGCAATCACCTCCAAGGTGTGGCTTTAATCCCAAGTCGACCCTGCTTTCTTAGTTGTTCTTGTCTTCTGGCAGCTCTGCGCATGCACACACTGGGAACAGGCTCCAGCTGTTCCTCTGCCTCACTGCTGTCTAGCTCCCTCTCTGCCTCCGACACAGAGCCCTTATCTGAGCTTTCCTCAGCCCCAGGACTGCTCCATGTTCCTCCCCAACCTCCTCGCTGTCTGACTCTGCTGCCAGCTGTGCCCGCTGCTGGCAAGCCACAACGAATAATTGCTATCAATTAAAGCCATTACACAAATGCCATGATGGTTCCCTCTACAGGCAGTCCTCAACTTACAATCACAATAAAGTCCAAAAATTCCATTGTTAAAAGCAAGACAATTGCTACAGGAGTTTTGCCCCATTTCATGAACTTTCCTACCACAGGGAATCCCTGCAGTTGTTAAATTAGAAACAAGGTTGTTAAATGAATCTGTTTTTCCCATTGACTTTGCTTATCTGAAGATTACAAATGGTGATTATATGATCCCTGGACGTTGCAACTATCATAAATATGAGTCATCTGCCAAATGTCCAAATTTTGATCTTGTGACTGTGGGAATGTAAGAAGTGTGAAAAATTGTCATAATCCACTTTTTCCAGCGCTGTTCAGTTGTGGGATTCAAAATTTTTACTATTGGTTCTGTAGCCGTGGCTTGGCGGGTGTGGCAGGAGAAGGATACTGTAAAATCTCCATTCCCTCCCCACTCCAGAGGAAGGTTACTGCAAAATCCCCATTTCTTCCCGATCAGCTGGGATTCGGGAGGCAGAGAATAGATGGGGGCGGAGCCAGTCAGAGGTAGTATTTACCGGTTCTCCAAACTACTCAAAATTTCTGCTACCGGTTCTCCAGAAGTGGTCAGAACCTGCTGAATACCACCTCTGTCACTGTTGTAACTTCTACAGTCATATATAAAATTATCTGTTCCATAGACAGTTTGGCTTTTGATCTACTGATAGTCCGTACAAAGCACTCTTTTTTTTTTTTTTTACTTCCACACAGCTGATCGATATGTTTGTGTCACTCTTTGCCTTTTCTATGAAAAAGATTTATTTAAAGATTAACCAGTGTAAGGAGCTAAAAATACCTAATGAGGGTTTCAGATGAAATAATATAAATGGCTTTTATCATAGTCAGTATCTTTTCTTAAGCTGTCGAATGTGCATGTTTGTCACATTTCTGCAGTAATGTATTCAAGGTTATTTGCAGACAATAATTAAATAACACTTTCGGGTAAGTGCTAAAAATCTGACATACATTGTGAGTGACACTTAAGGTGTGCTGTGTAAAGCTATTCAAAGGGGAGACATCAAGAATTGTGTGCATCATTATATTTGTACCATCAGTGAAATTATGGATAAAATGGTACCTTTGGTATTAATTCAACAATAAATATTTAGCCGAACAAGAAAAGTTTAGTCTAAGTATGATTTAAACTTAATCATATTTCACTTAAATTTGGATAACAAAAAGTGAATGAAGAACCTTTAAGATAATTTAGTTACTTTCCCGAATTTTGTTTCTATTTCAAATCCAAAATGCATTGGGTGTCTATGATCTATTGGATACTATAAATCAATTATAGCATTTCTTTTCAGTTGCTGAAAAAGAGATAAATTGAATTTGTTGCGTAAGAAACATTTCAGAAAGGAAACTCCAGAAGTAAAGAGAACATGGGGAAAATTGGAATTTGAATTCAGGAATTTCTCAGTGTCGATAACCTTAGCAAAAAATAAAATAGTGATAATCTCAAAACAATCAGGTTTCTAGGTAATTATCATGGGAGATCAAATAATGCAGGACACCACCATTCAGATTAATCTCAGAAAAAAATCCCCTGTATATACAGTTTTACTGAAGGTCTTATTTAATTCTTTTTGAAATCCCTCTCAAATCAATTTTTCTTCTGCATCCCTGTCATTTAAATGACATAAATATTCTATTGAGTTTCTCTTCTGAATTATCTCATTTTCTTACCACTCTAAGGTTCTTCCATATTCAGATAATTTAAATCAGTCCTTTATCAAAAATTTAAATTCTACTGTAATATTTATATAGTTTTCCACCCTTTTAACCTCCCTGTCTCTGCATAATGCAAGCCTTAACTGTCTTTCTTTCTTTAGGCCGCAATCTCTTACTGCGACTTCTTGAATGTTCTTTACAATAAAAAATCCTTGAATTATGCAGAGATCAGAAAGGGATACAATCTTGGATAATACAATTCTCCCTTCTCTTCTACTACATCGCTACTCAAATAAAAAATGCTGTTCTCTAACCAAATGTTTTTAGTCAGTGATGGTACAAAACGTAACTCACATTCATTCTTCTACCTCTTTGCTCTACATCCCACCTTTTAAAGTAAGCCAGCAAGCAATGTATTTTATTTTAATTACGTAGAAATCACTGCATTGTGAAGGGATATTGTAGAATGTATACCATCTTGCATACATTATAGCCCCAATCAGTGAAACCTAAACATCTACATTTCTGAAAAAGGATAAACAATTGCTGCTTCATAAATAATTTAATGAAGTGGTCTGTTCTTTCCTCTACAACATCAAATGGTAGCCATTTTGTTATTATATTTTTAAGAGATGTGTTTGTAAATGCTATTATGGTGAGAGACGAATCCACTTCTTCCTTTAATGGAATTAAGAGCTACATCAAAGGATAGATTTCATTACACAGAGGGAGAGAGAGTGTGTGTGAGAGAGACAGGAATGTGTATTTAATTCGATGGGAACAATAGGCAGTCCCTGTCTTGCACTCACAATTGAACCCAAAATTTCTGTTGCTAAGTGAGACAGTTGTTAAATGAATTTTGCCCCTTTACACGACCTTTCTTGTTGCACTTGTTAAGTGAATCACTGCAGTTGTTAAGCCAGTAACAAATGTTTGTTAGGGACATCCGGCTTCCCAATTGACTTTGCTTGGCAGAAGCTGGCAAAATGGGCTCACATCACCTCGGGACACGATAACTGTCATAAATATCAACCAGTTGCCAAGCGGCTGAATTTTGGTGATTCAGCAGTGGTTGTAAGTGTGAAAATATGGTCATAACTCCCCTTTTTCAATGTCATTGTCACTTCAAACGGTCACTAAACAAACTTTCGTAAGCCGAGGACTACTTATACTGACTTAACATCCAAAACTGAGAAGATAACAGCAATCGCAATAGCACTTAGACTTATATACTGCTTCACAGTGCTTTGCAGCCCTCTCTAAGCAGTTTACAGAGTCAGCATATTGCCTCCAAGCAGTTTGGGTCCTCCTTTAACTGACTTCGGAAGGATGGAAGGCTGAGTCAACCTGGAGCCAGTCAGGATTGAACTCCTGGCTGTGGGCAGAGTCAGCCTGCAATACTGCATTCTAACCACTGTGCCCCCATGGCTCCTAAGAACACTAACCTTGAGCTGGTCAGGATGAAAACGGCTGAACAGCAGTTGGCAGTCAGCAGAATTACTGTACTTTTCGGAGTATGAGATGCACTGTCCCCCCCCCCCCCACAAAGAGGGTAAAAATCTGGGTGCATCTTATACACTGAATATAGCATTTTTGCCCAACTGAAACCCTGCCCCCTTTGCAAAAATGGACGTGGAGAGGGTTTGGGAGACTTGCAAAGTGCTCCTGGGGGCTGGGGAAGGCAAAAACTAGCAAACAACGGACCGTTTTTGCCCCCCTCAGCCTCAGGAGCACTATACAAGCCTCCCAAAGCCTCTGCATGTTCTTATTTTTTGGCAAAAAAGGCCAGTTTTTTGCTTGTTTTTGCCCCCCCCAAAAAAAAAAATCCCCGAGGAGCACTCTACAAGCTTCCCAAAGCTCTGCATGCCTCCCACCTTTTTTTGCAAAACAAATGAGGCGTGCAGAGGGTTTGGGAGTCTGCAGAGTACAAAAACCTTTTTTTTTAAAAAAAAAAATTTACCTCTTCAAAACCGTGGTGCGTCTTATACTCCGGTGCATCTTATAGCCCAAAAAATACGGTAGCCTGCAATACAGCATTCCCCATCCCTGCCATTGTGTGGCAAAGAGACAGAAAAGATGTATTTTGCAAATGCACCATTCCTAGATGTATGCTAAGTATACGACTCACAACCAGTCCGTAACACTGGTGCCACAGGCTTAATTGTGCTCAGTAGACAATCCTTACTTAGCATTCATGTATGATGTTGCAATTCATCAAAACTATCCCATGTAGACACCTGAACCAGCGTTAACAATATGGGCATTACAAAATAGTTGGAATATCAGGCCGGGTAAAACTTGTGAGGTGCATCATTAGGCAAATTAAGCATTATCAATTTAAAAAAAAAAAAACGGTCATGGTAGAATGCCATAAAACATTGCCCTGTCAGATGGACTTCCACAAGTAATTAAATCGGCTCAGTATTATGTATGCAGCTGTTAATGCAACTATTGTATTTTGATCCAGGCTGTTTCCCTTATGCATTACACAAATCTGTGACATTGCAAAAATAAGTGCCTTACTAAAACGGGTCTTACAACTAGGTTGCTTTTATTTACTAACATGGAAGTTACTCATAGTAGAGTATCATAGCTATGGGCTCATTAGCTCTTGTAAAACATTTGGCAAATAATTTTTGGCTTCCTTTCCACATGCATATTCTCATCCATACAGACAGATTTTCTTTTTCTTTTTTTTACATCCTAATCTACTTTCTTCCTCTGCATTTTCCAGAAGACAGTTGTTGGGTGATCGAAACTGTAAATGCATTACATAAATGCAAGATTTAAATCAAGCCAAGAGAAGAATTTCAGCAGAACAATGCAGTACTAGCACTTAGACCAGGGGGGGTCAAACCCGATGCCATTGAGGGCTGCATCAGGGTTGTGCTTGACCTCAGAGGGCGGCGGGGATGGCTAGGGGGCCTAGCCAGCTCATGACCCGTGTCAGGAGCGCCTTTTGCTGGCAGACGGTTGCAGGAGGCCGTTGCAGCTGAAAACAGAGCTCGGGAAGACTGCGTGCGGCCCTCCCGAGCTCACCTTTCGCTGGCAGAGGCAACAGGGGTCATTTGGTGTTTCCAGGGCAGCCCCATGCGGTAGATCTAAGCCCTCACTAAGAACCGAAGGGAATGTACAACTTTAAGGTCAAGAATTGAGAATAAATGGAAAATTTTCAAGGAGAGACAATTATAACAAGAACCATAAATTGGAAGTCTTTAAACTAAAGGGCATGACATCATAGGAACAAAATACTATCCTGACTATTACACACAGAGTTAGAATTTAACTTTCAGTATCGGAAGCATAATTATTAACTTCTCACACACTCATTCTCCATTTCTAGATCCACTAGGAGTGACCTTTTCAGGATCCCATCCTTGTGTTAAGTTCTGGCACAAGGGAAGAGACTAGCAACAGCTGTCCAAATAAGCTGATCCTGGCAGAGGGTGTTCTAAGTTCATTTATGGAAGCAAGATAAAAGTTCTTGTGTTTAAGCTGGCATTTAGTAGCCAATGTTAAAACGTAAGCAGAAAGATTGCTATGGGGTCCTTGGTTCTCTCTAAGCTTGGTTGTTAAATGGTTGTTAGTTTAATGAAAAGAACAACAAGGGGAGACATGATAGCAGTGTTCTGATATCTCAGGGGTTGCCACAAAGAAGAGGGAGTCAAGCTATTCTCCAAAACACTTGAGGGCAGGACAAGAAGCAATGGGTGGAAACTAATCAAGGAGAGAAACAACTTAGAACTGAGGAGAAATTTCCTGACAGTTAGAACAATTGACCAGTAGAACAACTTGAATGCTCCAACACTGGAAGTTTTTAAGATGTTGGATAAACATTTGTCTGAAGTGATGTAGGGTTTCCTACCTAAGCAGGGGGTTGGACTAGAAGACCTCCAAGGTGCCTTCCTGTTATATACAAAAGAGGCAAGGCTATAATCACACTTCTGCAGCCACTGTGCCTTGTGCTGTTTTTTTTTTTTTTGCCACCCTTCCTGCCAATACCACTGAAGACTGTCTCATATTAAAACTTCCAGACTATTGCCTTAAAGAAGCATTATCCAAATATTGGCTTCCTTTAACCATCTTGGCGAGAAATGGGCCTAAGTTACGAAGAAAAATCTCACTTTTCAAGCAGAATGTTAAGTAAAGGACGATGTAAAATAGCCATTAATAGGCATTTTTTAACATTGCTAATTCCTAAGATTACTGTAATTTATGAAAGAAAAGCATCAGTGAACTATTTGGGGACAATCAACTGGGTTTCTTATTCCCCCTGAATAGCCTATGACCTTATATTATGCTTTGTCTTTAAGATATTTCTTTCAATTTCAAAAATGCAGCGTATTACAGTTAGTCCTCCTGTTAGACTTGCAACAGTTCATTTAGCGACTGTGAAAAATGCGCCGTATGCCCATTTTTCACACTTACGACCGCCGTAGCCTCCCCATGGTCACGTGATCAAATTTCAGAGGCTTGACAACTGATTCATATTTATGACGGCTGTAGTGTCCTGGGGTCACCTTTTGCGATCCTCTGACAAGCAAAGTCAATGGGAAGCCAGATTCATTTAACCACCAGGTTACCAAGTTAACAAGGGCAGCGATTCATTTAGCGATTGTGGCAAGACAAGTCGTAAAATGGGGCAAAATTCACTGAACAAATGCCTCACTTAGCAACATAAATATAGGGCTCAATTGTGGTCGTATGTCGAAGAGACATTAGTATTTACAATAAAATGGCAATTGGCCTTTTCTCTCTTTCTCTCTCTCTCGCTATTCCAGATGCTACCTAGTTTCAAGATTTATTGTGGTACACATTTAAAAATGTGAAATAAAAGCACACCAGCTGTTGCACTTCAATAACCTAGAGAACTGTGAGTTTACTGCTTGATTGCTTCAGGGACACACGGCAATGGAACTGATAGCTGATAGAAGATCACAGATTTCAGGAGCATCTCGTCCTCTAGATATGCTTCAAGGTTAGATTTGACTTTTAGCCATGCTGGCTGAGAATTATAGGAGTTGACATCTAAAGCAGCTAATGGGTACCCAGTTGGAAAAGCTGATTTAGGATGAAGATGTAAGATTGGTAGATCCTCTATGTTGTCACTTTCTCCATTACAAATAGAATATCTTACTATGAATGTCTTAAGAGAAAAGCAAGCTAAAGACTGAACAATACTCCTAAAGTCTGCTTTGGGAATAAAACAAGGAAAAGTGTGAACAACAGGAAGGGTCATTTTATTATATTCGGTGGGTATATTAAAAAGCCAGGAAGTTTTGGATACAAATACATGAATTAATCCAGAAGATACAGTATTTTTCGGAGTATAAGACGCTTCGGAGTATGATGCACCTTAGTTTTTGGGGAGGAAAATAAGGGGAGAAAAATTATGCCTCTGTCTACCAGCTTCCATCGGTATTCATCTGGCTTGCGTCCTTAGCAAACAGCCTGGTCAGCTTCAGCACCATTAGCCTGATACAGCAGGAGCAGCTGATTGGCGGGTGGATCAACCTCCCGGAATACCCCCAATCAGTTGTTCCCAGAGGTGAACTTTAACAACA
Organism: Thamnophis elegans; assembly: GCF_009769535.1. Classification (NCBI taxonomy): domain Eukaryota; kingdom Metazoa; phylum Chordata; class Lepidosauria; order Squamata; family Natricidae; genus Thamnophis; species Thamnophis elegans. Next base: position 37,478,554 of record NC_045555.1, read on the forward strand.
GGTTCACTGGTAATGAGCGCATGCAAAGGAACATGAACCCCTGGTCTCCTGCTTTCTAGCCAGGTGCCTTAACTACTCATCCAAGTTGACCGTATAATGCAACTATAATAATACAACTACCCATTTCCCCAAAAATAAGACATATCCCCAAAATAAGCCCTAGCATAGTGTTTTTTTACACATGTGTCTAATATAAGCCCTAACCCCAAAATAAGTCCTACTTAAGTGCCTACGCAGCCACCCACCCACCCATTTTGTCTGGCTGCTCACGGTGCCACCGACATGAGGTGAGAGGTGTGTGGAGCTGTCTCATGCACCCTGCACTGGCTTACCTCAGGGCCCCCACAGATGGGCCATCTCTTTGTGGCTGCAGCACAGGCGGCACGCTCAGTCTCCTACTCTGTTGCAGCCTCAAGCATAAGTGGGCTGGCAGCTACAGGGGGTCCTGATGAATGGGGTTGTTGGAACTGCCGCCGTGAGGCGAGGCAGATATCGGGGCATGGGTGGCCTGGTTGTGGGGGCCCTGAGTTAAGACAATGTGTGGCGCATGAGGAAGCTTCACCCCTCTTGCCTCACAACTGCAGCACTGGCAAGCCCGTGGCCTCCTGCCCCACCACAAGCAGAAGTAGTGGGCCTCTTGTACATGGGGAAAAAAATAAGACATTCACCAAAATTAAGCCCTAGTGCTTATTTTGGGGCCCCCAAAAATAAGACCCGGTCTTATTTCTGGGGAAACACAGGGAAAAACACTTTTATGGGCAGGTATTGGCTCTAAACTAGAGGTGGTATTCTGCTGGCTTGCCCCGGTTCAGGCAAACTGGTAGCGGCAGCAGTGGGAGGCTCTGCCCACTCACCCAGATGTCATCACAGATGCTCTGAGCATGTGCAGAAGGTTCTGTATATGTGCAGAAGTGCTGTGTGCGAGCAAAGTGAGTGTGAGCAAAGCGAGCATGCGCACACTCCCAGTTCCGAACCACTAGCGAAGGTAAGAGAAAACCATTCCTGATCTAAACATGTATCTGTTTGAAGAAACTGAGTCCTAAAATGAAATATATGAAAGCATATTGGAATAGCGACTTAACAGTAGGGAAGCATTAATATTGGAAATTATCACTGGCTGGATATAAAGCAGTTCTCCATTGTCCCTCGTTCCCATTTGAAGTTTTCAAGTACACTTTAATTATTAGTTTCACAGGGAATTCCTTTGTGAGCTCAGCTACTGCCTGACCTCTTTTGTTTTTGCTGCTCACTGAAACGTTTTTTGTTCTGGTCTCACATCGCCTTGTTCTTGGTTATTAAGCAACCCTGGGACAATCAACCCCATCACGCCCCTTGGGGCAGAAGCCTTCTCAAAGCGAAGCAATTAAGCAACGAAACATAAATGAGGATCAAAAGCTAATAATGATGAAAAACAAAATCAAAGCTACAGCTAAAGCAATAGGCAAATGGAGAATTAATAGCACATGTTGTTGGGATGGCAGAAAGCTGCCGAAAATGCCTTTTATAAGGAATTGGAGTGGCTTTTCTCACAAATGTGGTAATTCCGGCTGTGTCCTCTAAACCAGGGGTGTCCAAACTTGGCAACTTTATAAAGACTGGTGGACTGGGACTAGAAGTCCATAAGTATTAATGTTGGCTGAGGAATTCTGGGAGTAGAAGTCCATAAGTATTAATGTTGGTTGAGGAATTCTGGGAGTAGAAGTCCATAAGTATTAATGTTGGCTGAGGAATTCTGGGACTAGAAGTCCATAAATATTAATGTTGGCTGAGGAATTCTGGGAGTAGAAGTCCATAAGTATTAATGTTGGCTGAGGAATTCTGGGACTAGAAGTCCATAAGTATTCATGTTGGCTGAGGAATTCTGGGAGTAGAAGTCCATAAGTATTAATGTTGGCTGAGGAATTCTGGGAGTAGAAGTCCACAAGTCTTAAAGTTGTCAAGTTGGTGGCCCCTGTTCTAAGCCCATGGAAACCACTTTGCAAATAAGATGCCCGGAAGAGGAACGGATCTATGAAAAGAGAGGGACACGGAGGCACGCAATCAGATCATTGTCCTCCGATGAAAGGACAGCAGGATGGGACTCGACTGCCAGTTATGAGTCATAAGTAACGAGTGCCAGTGGGCGCTGCCCTGGGTGCCTGGCAAAGCGGAGGGAAATGTCAAGAGGCTGGAAAAGAACGTGGGAGCTATGGGAAAAGACGGCCTTTCGGCTCGGAGGCCATTATCCACGTTCTTTCATGCATCAAAGAGTCATTGGGTGTTTTTTGGCTACAGCTAGACAAAATCAATTAAGGCTTAGGGTGGGCGTGTGTGGGAATAGAGAATCCCAATGCTGTGCTTCACATTTCACAGAGCAGTTTTATGAATAAGGGGAGTGATGGAGCCTAATGTGTTTCTCTGCTTAGAAGTAATGTTATACAAGAAGATAAAGGTAAAGGTTCCCATTGCACATAGTCGTTCCCAATTCTAGGGGGTGGTGCTCATTTCCGTTTCAAAGCCGAAGAGCCAGTGCTGTCCAAAGATGTCTCCGTGGTCATGTGGCCAACATGAACTAAACGCCGAAGGCGCACAGAAAGCTGTTACCTTCCCACCAAAGGTGGTTCCTATTTTTCTATTTGCATTTTTACATGCTTTTGAGCTGCTAGGTTGGCAGAAGCTGGGACACGTAACGGGAGCTCTCTCCGTTATGCGGCGCTAGGGATTGCAACCGCCAAACTGCTGACTTTTCTGATTGACAAGCTCAGCGTCTTAGCCACTGAGCCACCACATCCCTTTGCACAAGAGAATACTCAGCTGCAAATAATACTAAGTACAACCAGCAGAGGGAGCATCTTGTATTTGTCCTCCAATAAGGGAGTTGAAGGGGCTAAACAGAGAATATAGGTAGTCCTCGGCGTATGACGGTTCATTTAGTGATTGTTCAAATTTAAAATGGCATTGAAAAAATGGACTTGCGATGCTTTTTTCAGATATAGAACCGATGCAGCATCCCCATGATCATCTGATCACAACTGGGGGGCTTGGCCACTTATATTTATGACGATTGCAGTGTCGCAGGATCGTATGATCCCCTTTTGCGACCTTCTTGCAAGCAAAGTCAATAGGGAAGCCTCATTCGCTTAACAACGGTGTTACTTAACAACTGCAGTGATTTACTTAACGGTGGTGGCAAGAAAGGTCCTAAAAGTGGAGGAAACTTCACTAAACACATGTTTTGCTTAGCAACAGAATATTTGGGGCTCAATTTTGGTCCTACCCCGAGGACTACTTGTAGACTTCTCTCTCCTTTTTTGTTTCTTCCTAAGGCTTAAAGCAGGGGTGTCAAAATCATGGCATCATGTGACATATCATGAATTCCCCCCCCCTTTCACTAAACCGGGAATGGGGGTGGCCAGCGCATGACGCACCTGGCCCGCGGACCACGAGCTTGACACCCTTGGCTTAAAGGAATTGTCCTGACTGAGGCTTCCCAAGAGCATGAAGCAAACTCCTGGTCCGACAAAAACTCCTTTTATTAATTTATTGTGAATTCTGCTCATTCACATCCAGCAAAGTCTTTCAAGGGAGGATTTACAGTCACAGACCTTATCTGGCTTGGAGAGCTGCCAGGTCGATATCTGCTAAACTTGGCAAGGAGTCTTGGAAAGTCATGAACGAATTAAGCAAACTAATTGTCTCCAGCAAACTCCACTCCCCTTTCGCTCCTCTTTCATTTCCTCTGGGAGAGGCCATTCATTGTCCACTTGTGGCCTTACTCCCAAGTCGACCCCTGTTATTTAGCTGTTCCCTTCATCTGGCAACTCTGTGCATGCGCACACTGGAAACCGGCTCCAGCTGTTCATCTGCCTCACTGATGTCTGACTCTGAAGGCAGCTGATAATTGGCATATGGCTCTGGCCCCCTTTCTGCCCCCGACACAGAGCCCTCATCAGAGCCTTCCCAAGACTCCAGGACTGGCCCATGTTCCTCCCCAACCTCCTCACTGTCCAAATCTGCTGCCAGTTCTGTTGGCTGCTGGCGAGCCACAACAGGAATGGCTTTTTTCCCCTGAAATCTATTGCACTGCAATACAACACTGCAAGAGACCTAGATTTTTGGTGCAAGGTTCTGGAGTCAAAGGCAAAAATGTGCTTTGGAATGCTGGATGGAGAGCTGGCACATAGCACCTCTTCAAAACAGCCAGGCTTCTTTGTAGATTGTTCAGCAGCCCCTCTGCAGATGCAGTCTGAAGGAAAGACATGCTTGGTTTAGGAAGCGACAGGCAGGGTGCTGCAGAGGCACCCCCGCATGTTCTGAATCACCTTTTTGCCTTCACACCTGAAATAATTTGAGGGACGTTCAAGGTCAGCCTGACAAAATGGCAAAGGAAAGCAGTATAATTGTTGTGCTTTTGTCCCCCATTATTGTGATACATAGTTTGGCATCGGCCTTCCCTAAGTGGATGCTCTCGAGATACATTGGATGACTTCAGATTTCAGATTTAATTTATTTGTATGCCGCCCTTCTCCGGGAGGGACTCAGGGCGGCGAACAACTCAAAAGGGGAAAGGGGATACAAACACAATACATATAATTAAAATACACAAGAGTCATACAGCCATACAAGTCGAGAGGGGAGGGGAACTCATCAACCCCAGGCCTGCCGACACAGCCAGGTTTTGACGGCTTTCCGGAAGGCCTGGAGAGGGGTGAGGGTCCGAATCTCCGCGCGGAGTTCATTCCAAAGGGCCGGAGCTGCAACAGAGAAGGCCCTCCCCCGGGTAGTAGCCAGGTGGCATTGGCTGGTAGACGGAACCCGGAGGAGGCCGACCCTGTGCAATCTAACGGGTCTGTGGGAGGTAATCTAACGGGTCTGTGGGAGGTTCATTACTCTAAACTAGCATCTTATTAGATTATATGCATTAAGGCTCCACATACCATATTTTTCGGAGTAGAAGACAAACCAAGATTTTGAAGAGGCAAATTTTTTAAAAAAGGTTTTGTAGATCAGTTCTCCATGAATTTGTCTAATCCCCTTTTGAAGCCATCCAAGTTATAACCATTATGATAATAAATTCCATAGGTTAGTTAGGTATTGTGCAAAGTTCATTTTAAATTATCCTTCTTCCTGCCTCTCTTCTACAGGGCATGCATAACTTTATATGCCTAAATCATTTCCCCCCCAATTCTTTTCTCTCTCTCCAAAATTACAGAATCCCCAACATTCTAGGTTCTTTTTTTTTAGTAAACTAGCTGATAATCTGGCGTAGCCTGGGTAGGTAGGTATTTATCTCAATCCTGTATTAAAGGGAGCCCCTTGTGGAGTACTGCGAAGCCGTTACCATGGCAACTTCACTGTGCTGTACAGTAGAAGCCATTTTAAGGCACAACAGGCTGTATCTTAACAGAACTTGAATCCAAAATGCACACGATTGCTGTCAAAACTACTGTGACTTGACACTATAGATATAATTCAGTCCTTTTCATTTCAGCGGCCCAGGCGTTCCGGAGTTATGCTAGAACACACACAGACACAGACACATCCACACAACTCTACAGCACTGTACAGTAGAAGCCATTTTAAGGCAGTATGGTTGAATCCATTTTAAGGCATAACAGGTTCTTAACAGAATACACACCCTGAAGGATGTTAGGGGTGTCTTACCCTCACAGTATTTGTTTCCAGAGTAAGTCATCTGTGTACCAAGTTTGGTTGAAATTGCTCAAGGCGTTCCAGAGTTATGCTGGAACACACACACACACACACACACACACACACACACACACACATATTAGAAAAAGATATGTTCTTTGAGCCACTTGATCATTTTAACTGCCTTTGACTTCATCCTTTCTAGCTCTATTATACCCTTTTTTCAAATATAGTGGCTAGAACTGTACACAGTTCTCCTGACATGGAAATATCACAGATTGATAGAATAACTTTGATGCTTTTATTTATAGCCTCCTTGCTTAATGATACTTAGCATGGCTCTTTCCTTTTTTCACAGTTCACAAATGAACTATTTGCTATAAACCCAATCTCTTTTTTTCTGATTATAGTCACAGACAGTTCATACCACACCAATGAGTATAGGAAGTTGGAATTTTTGTCCACAATGCAGCTAGTTGATCTGGTTTTGGCATTTGATTAACCAATCACCTGGTTTAAAGAGATCATTCCAAAGTTCTGCATAGTCACTTTTTTGTTTTCTGCCATTCTCATTGGTTTAATCCCATCTGCAAATTTGGTCAGTTCGCTGTTTGTTCCTAAATTAACATTATTTATGGACTAGTGAAAAAGCACTTCTTTCAAAATGGGTCCTTGAGGAACTCAGAATATTGCCCATTTATTCCTATTTATTTCTTTTGAGTTTTGAACCACTTAACTGTTCATAAAAGAACAGGTGCTCTTACAGGTGCTCAAAGTACATTTACTTTGATGAGACAATGGTTTGGATTATGTTTATGAAGATACAGGATCAATTAATTTTATATTCGGTGGATTGTTTAACACATTCACTGAAACTCTATTTATAAAGTCTTGCTACTGCTAAATACTTACTGACTGTAAAGTAATAGGCTATTTGCAATTACTGTATTTTTTGGAGTATAAGACGCACCGGAGTATAAGACACACTAAAGTTTTGAAGAAACAAATTTTTTAAAAAAGTTTTTGCACTCTGCAAACCTCCCAAAAATGCCCCGTTTTTTGTGAAAATTACCCTTTTTTCAATTTTTTTATAGAGTGCTCCTAGGGATTGGGGGACACTTGAGCACAAAATGGGCCGTTTTTCGCTCATTTCTGCCCTCCCCAGCCCCCAGCAGCTCTCTGAAAGCCTCCTACAAGCTCTGCATGGCTATTTTGGTGAAGTGGACAGGGTTTTGGGAGGCCAAAAATGCTTATTCAGTGTATAAGACGCACCCAGATTTTCAGCCTCTTTTTTGAGGGAAAAAGGTGTGTCTTATACTCCGAAAAATACAGTATTCTAAATTTCAGATGAAGAATATTTATACGTGAATGAGATTTTGTATATATAATTAACTAACTAACTGTAACTAAACTGTCAGGCACAAGAAACCAGGAGACAGGTTAAAGTTCAAAAGCACTGCAGATTTATTCCATACCCAAACTATATACAAGAATCTGATCTACTAACAGTCATGGCAAATTGGTGAGTCAACAGATTTCAAGGGAGGCTGGACTTTCAGGCACGTATGGACTCCAGACTGATGATGCATTTGACCCCGCCCTCAAACTCACCCTGGTCATTTGCTACATCAACCAGAGCAGTGATGGTGAATCCTTTCGACACCGAGTGTCAAAACTGCACATACACGTGTGCCAAAACTGAAAGGTGCGCACACATGTGCGGATGCATGCACAAACATGCATGGACATGTGCTACTGCACAGCAGAGACCTGAGGACCAGCTGGCCGGCGGGAGGTGGGGCATCGTGGCAAGATCTTTTTCTTTCATGAGCTTCTGCTTCGTCGCTTGCAGGGAAACAGAAGCTCACAAAAGAAATGCCACAGAGATATGACCTGGGGCGACGGCGCACGTGCGAGCAGAGAGAGCTCTGTGCCATAGGTTTGCCATCATGGAACTAGAGCCAGTTTGGTGGTTAAGGCACCAAGCTAGAAACCAGGAGACTGTGAGTTCTAGATCCACCATAGGCATGAAAGTCAGCTGAGTGAGTTTGGGCCAGTTCCTTTCTCTCGGCCCCGCAAGATTGTTGTGGGGAAAATAAGAGGAAGAAGTCCGTATTTGCCACCTTATTTATAAAAAAAAACAATAAAGGCGGCATAAAAAATAATAAATAAATAAATGGACAAAGTAGAAGGGTTCAGTTTTTCTCTTTCACTTGTCTTTGTGTTTTAGGAAAAACAGTGCATAACACACACACACACACACACACACACACACACACACACACACACGTCCCCATCAGATTAAAAGTTCTGCTGACCAAATCCCCTTTTTTGTTATCGTTCATTTGAATTTTGCCTACACATAAATGGATATAGGAACAACAGTCTGAAAATAATATGAGGGAGCCAGAGTCCATTTAGATTTTGTGTGTTTGCTGGAAATTCCAGCAATATATTAGATTTAAACTCTCTGCGTTTCTTGCACTGGAATACCATCTGCAATATACAGTTGAGTTGAAACTTGACTTTTAAAAGTCGACTAAGATAAGATAAAGCAGGATGAAATTTTATACTCACCTTCAAAATTGTTCTGCCATCAAATGATTCCCTTTCCTTGAACGGTTTGCCCGTGGCTCTGTTATTCGGTTCTTCAGCTACAAAATAAATGGGATTTCAACTCAAACTGAGTCAATGCCTTTTCCCCAATATATATAACCCAGTGTTGCCTGGGTATTTATTTATCCTAATCCTGTATTAGATAAGAAAAGCCCTGATTTCAGCAACAATTAAAATAGTTACAAATGTTTTCCCTGTGCCACCAGAAGCCATACATTTGTCCTCAAAAATAATCAAAGACTTGTTGAAAATGTCCGGACCAAACGTAATTTCTAATGTTTTTTCCCCCCTTACCAGGGGCAGCTCCCTTGTGGAGTATTGTGAAGCCGTTACCATGGCAATTCCACAGCTGAACAGTAGAAGCCAGTGGTGAAATTCAATTTTTTTTACTACTGGTTCTGTGGGTGTGGCTTGGTGGGCATGGCAGGGGAAGGATACTGCAAAATCTCCATTCCTACCCCACTCCTGGGGGAAGGATACTGCACAATCCCCATTCCCACCCCACTCTGGGACCAACCAGAGGTGATATTTGCCAGTTCTCCGAACTACTCAAAATTTCCGCTACTGGTTCTCTACAACCTGTCAGAACCTGCTGAATTTCACCCCTGGTAGAAGCCATTTTACCGCACAACAGGCTGTATCTTAACAGTATTCTGCCACATACTTCCCAACGACCGATAAGATCACACAGGAAGGGCCTTCTCCGGGTGCTGTCAGCCAGACAATGTCGGCTGGCAACTACCCGGGAGAGAGCCTTCTCTGTAGCCGCTCCGACCCTCTGGAATAAACTGCCCCCAGAGATCCGGACCCTACCCACTCTCATGGCCTTCCGAAAGGCTCTTAAGACCTGGCTATTCCGGCAGGCCCCGGGCTGTTGAACTCATGATTGAGTTCCAGCCCCGATTAGACTGGGTGTATGTTGTGGTCTTTTTGATCTATGTCTCTGTGTTTTTAACTTCTATTTTTTAAATGTATTGTTGTAAGCCGCCCGGAGTCCTTCGGGATTGGGCGGCCTATCAATTCATTAAACATCAACATCAACATCAACAGAACACATAACCTGAGGGGTGTTAGGTATATCTTACCCCCACAGTATTTGTTTCCAGAGAGTAAGTCATCTGTGTACCAAGTTTGGTTGAAATTGCTCGAGGTGTTTCAGAGTTATGCTGGAATACACACACACCACCATAGGTAGGTAGGTAGGTAGGTAGGTAGGTAGGTAGGTAGGTAGGTAGGTAGGTTGGTTGATAGATTGATAGGCAGGCAGGCAGGCAGGCAGACAGACAGACAGACAGACAGACTGACTGACTGACTGACTGATTTAAATGCAGGGAGATTATTCTGAATTGTTTTTATCCATTTACCATAACAGCTTTTTAAACAACGGAAATTATTTCCAAAAGTACATTGTCAGAATGTTTAGAGTCATCAATATTGTCTTGAGGATTATTTAAGGCTGACAGCTTAGTGTAATAGAATCATCCAGGGGAATCCAGTGTTTTAAGATTCAGTGCTCTGTCAAAGCAAGCTTTGATAGTAAAGCATTCCCTCATCTTGCTTCCCTGTCCAGCCTTCAAGGGCTGATCATTCTGCAGGCTACAAATTTAAAAACCAGTGAGAAAAATTGGGTACTTGGGCAATCCATCCTTGTTCTCAAGGTGCCTCTAATTCCTCAAAGCTGGGAACAAACAAAAGAAGATCAATGGCTCCTTAAACCAAGAGTTATTTTCACTTGGCCCGACTGTGGATATTCCTTGCAAGTGTACCGCTACCCATCTGATCTTTAGAATCGCAGGTTTTGGGAAACATACTGAGAACTTCATACTTCCTTTTTTCGAAAAGCATGTTTCTAGTTGCCTTGCTAGGAGGAGCGTGTTCCACTGTGCAGCAAATGTTCATAAACAGGAACATTACACATGTTCTGACCTAGGCTTCCCAAGAGCATGAAGCAGACTCCTGGTCCCGACAAAAACCCCTTTTATTAATTTATGTTAATTCTGCTCATTCACATCCAGCAAAATCTTTCAAGGGAGGATTTATAGAGCTTATCTGGCTTGGAGAGCTGCCAAGCCAATAACTGCAAAACTTGGCAAGGAGTCTTGGAAAGTCATGAACTAATTAAGCAAACTAATTGTCTCCTGCAAACTCCACTCCCCTTTTGCTCCTTTTTCATTTCCTCTGGGAGGGGCCATTCATCTCGTCCACCTGCAGCTTTGCTCCCAAGTAGACCCCTGTTCTTTAGCTGTTGCCTTTGTCTGGCAACTCTCCGCATGCACACATTGGGAACAGGCTCCAGCTGTTCGTCTGCCTCACTGCTGTCTGACTCTGAACTGGCATACAGCCCTGGCCCCCTCTCTGCCTCCGACACAGAGCCCTCATCAGAACCTTCCCAGACTCCAGGACTGGCACACGTTCCTCCCCAACCTCCTCACTGTCCAAATCTGGTGCCAGCTCTGCTGGCGGGCCACAACAACACACAGTTTACTGTTCTGTCCCACCTCCTTCGCTCGTTCAAAGACGACAGGCAGACAGACTTAAAAGGAAAGAACTTTATCAGCCTCGACTCACGCTGGCTGAGAGCCCAAAGTAAACACTAAATAAAGTCTCTTGCAAACAAGGGTTACGCAGCAGAATGCAGAAACAAAACTCTTACAGCACCAAGTTTTCACGAAGCAAAATCACTTCTCCAAGTGTCTCACAAATTCAAACAGGATCGGAACTGAATTCTCCATAAACGAACGACGAACGTTGCCTTCTGCAACCAGGGTGTGGTACCATCCGTCCTTTTATCTCCAGAAGACGACACTAACAAGCCCCAGCTGCATTGTTAATCTTGCATCCCGACTCAACTCACAGCAAACTTCTGCTGAGTCACAACAGTTTACCAGTCAGGGATTTAGTTCTTCCGTTCCCATTTTTTACTTCTTTGGCAAGTCTGTTACTTCTACCACTAGTAGTCCTTGACTTGCAACCATTCATTTAGTGACCATTCAAAATTTCAGTGGCACTGAAAAAAAGGTTACTTACGACTGACCCTGACACTTACAACTGTCAATGCATCCCCATGGCCATGTGATAAAAAATCAGGCACTTGGCAATCATGGTATAGTTGGAATGGTTGCACTGGTCATGTGATCACCCTTTGTGATCTTCCCAACTGGCTCCCGGCAAGCCACGTCAATGGAGAAGCTGGATTTGCTTACAAACCACACATGAATTGCTTAACTACAGTGATTCGCTTAGCAACCATGCCACAAAGGTTGTAGTATCCAGCGCGATTCACTTGACAACCATCTTGCTTAGCAATCGAAAATCTGAATTCAACTGTGGGAGTCATAAGTCGAGAGCTTCCTGTATACTGATGATACAGGCCCAGAATTCCTAATCTCCAAAACATTTAACTCTACTTAAAGGACAGTCTTTCTTTCACGTCTTCTTCCTGTTCCTATAAGCATGTTCTGGGTCCATCTATCAAAAGTGCCATCTTAGAGCACCCAGAAGGTGTGCCTTCTCTGCCGAAGTGCATTACCCCAGCACTGTCCCTGGTGGGCTCACCCTATTTTCCTTCAAATGGAAACCTGGATTTTCCCCCAGGCCTTGAGCTAGGCCAGGGCATGCATCCATTATGGCAGGGGTGTCAAAATCAAGGCCCACAGGCCGGATTGGGTGCACAGGGGTGCCCTGGAAACAGCAAAGGACCGGCATGTGGTGCCTCTGCCAGCAAAAATTGAATTCAGGAGGGCCACGCGTGGTGGCCCTTTTTGGTGGCCGAGGGCTGCAGGAGGCCATCATAGTCAAAAATGGAGTGGAGGCCACGTGGGGCCCTCCAAGCTCTGTTTTCGCTGGCAGAGTGCTAGCAAAACAAACTACTGGCAAAAATGGATCCCTCAGCCCTGCCTCGGCCACCACTGGTGCCCACCTGGCCAGGCCCACCCCACTCAGCCCTCCGAGGTCAAACACAGCCCTGATGTGGCCTTCAATGAAATCGAGTTTGACCACTGCTCCTTAGGCCTCTGCGTGGCCCGTTTTTGGCTGGCAGAGTGCTGCAGGAGGACCAAGAGCTGGTCCTCTGATATTTCCAGGCCAGATCTGGCCCGTGGGCCTTGAGTTTGACACCCCTGCTGTACATCATTCTTCTCTTGTCATTCTTAAAAAATCTGAACACAAGCATGAAAAATAAAATTTGACTAACAATCCTTAAGATAGTTGTACAAAAGCCAATCGTGTATGCAAATTGTACAGGCAGGATAGGAAAAACTGTGGGGACCTAAGAACATTTTCCATTTTATTTGCAAGGCCCGTTGCAACAGACGGCTCCTGTATCAGCTAGTGTACTCCAGAACATTATCCACAGGCATTTATAGGGCTGTGTAATTATGTACTGTAGTACATATACAGACAAACAGAGACACACGTATCTTAAATTCAAGGTAGATATATCTAGAGCCAAGGTGGCGCAGTGGTTAGGGTGCAGTACTGCAGGCCACTTCAGCTGACTGTTATCTGCAGTTCAGCGGTTCAAATCTCACCGGCTCAGGGTTGACTCAGCCTTCCATCCTTCCGAGGTGGGTAAAATGAGGACCCAGATTGTTGTTGGGGGCGATATGCTGACTCTGTAAACCGCTTAGAGAGGGCTGAAAGCCCTATGAAGCGGTATATAAGTCTAACTGCTATTGCTATTTACATGTACCCTGTTTCCCCCAAAATAAGACCTCCCCAGATAATAAGCCCAATCGGGCTTTTGAGCGCATGCACTAAAATAAGCCCTACCCAGAAAATAAGCCCTCCCTGAAAATATTGCAACGCAGCAGCAGCCATGAGTTGACAACGCTCGCTGCCTCCTGCACCTCAAAAATAATAAGACCTCCCTGAAAATAAGGTCAAGTGCTTATTTCTGGGGTCAAAAGAAAATAAGAGCCTGTCTTATTTTCGGGGAAACACGGTAGGTATGGTAAATAGATCACTTGTTCCCCATGGCTTGATGGTTCTTTCGTACAACTTCAGATGTCCTTTTATAGCCACGTGCATCAGTTTGCCTTTAGCCCTCCATTGGAATTAAGGGTTGCTATTTTTAGCAGGCAAACAAGCAGCTATTCTTATTCTGCTTACTAAAGAAGCTTTTAAAAACAGCTTTAAAAATTAAAAAGAAACTGCAGCTCGATTAATACCAAGCACGTTTAAATGGAAAATCAGACTCAGGGTACTCAGCTGTAATCCTCAGTCCAAATGACATGTTATCAAATCCACCTTTTAAAAGAGAGGAGACAACCTTGATTAAAAAGCAATACAGAATCAAAGCTTCTCTTAGACATAAGAGAGTATAATGTAGGAACCAAATATCTGCTGGGTGTAAAAGATGCATTGAATATTTTTGCATTGCAAGATCTCAAATATATGAGTGGCGCACACAGTGGTGCAGTGGTTAGAATGCAGTACTGCAGGCCACTTCTGCTGCCTGCTGTCTGCCTGCAATTTGGGAGTTCAAATCTCACCAGGCTCAAGGTTGACTCAGCTTTCCATCTTTCCGAGGTCGGTAAAATGAGGACCCCTCATTGTTGGGGGCAATAGGCTGCCTCTGTAAACCGCTTAGAGAGGACTGCACTGTAAAGCGGTATATATGTCTAAGTGCTATTGCTATATATATCTTAGGTTTGCTATTGCTTTTGTATATATACTGGTATATGCATACGTACATACGTCCGTACGTATGTGTGCGAATGTGCGTGTGTATGTACCCTGTTTTCCCCAAAATAAGACCTCCCCAGATAATAAGCCCAATTGAGCTTTTGAGCGCATGTGCTTAAATAAGCCCTCCCGGAAAATATTGCAACACAGCAGCAGCCATGAGGTGACCACGCTAGCCGCCTTCTGCACCTCAAAAATAATAAGACCTTCCTGAAAATAAGACCAAGTGCTTATTTCGGGGGTCAAAAGAAAATAAGACTTATTTTCTTATATTTGGGGAAACACAGTATGTATGTATGAATGTATGTATGTATGTATGTATGTATACACACACACATACTGTACATACAGAGAGAGAGAGAGAGAGAGAGAGGGAGGGAGGGAGGGAGGGAGGGAGGGGGAGGGAGGGAGGGAGGGAGGGAGGGAGAGAGAGAGAGAGAGAGAGAGACAGAGAGAGAGAGAGAGAGAGAGCAATAGCAAACCTAAGGACTGTTGTAACAAACTCGGGGGTCAAAGCTGCGGTTAACATTTCTCAAAAGATCTTAATAGAGGCTCACCGTTAGGATCATTCCGGAAGACCGTGTTCATAACAGTGGCATGGAGCTTCACTCTATCCCATTCTTTCCTCATCAGCCCAGAGGTCGCAAACTGATCCACCAGTTTATCTGCTATGAGCTGAAGCCTAGGCAAGAGAAAAGGAAGTAGAGAAAAAAAGATGCCTTATTCAATAACTCGTACAGGTTGGTCCTTGAGTTACGACCACAATTGAGCCCCAAATTTCTGTTGTTAAGGGAAATACCTGTGAAGTGATTTTTAGGCCATTTTACACCCTTTCTTGCCACAGTTGTTAAGTGAATCACTGCAGTTAATAAGTGGGTAACCTGGTTGTTAAAGGAATTTGGCTTCCCCATTGACTTTGCGTGTCAGAAGGTCTCAAAAGGGGATCAAGTGACATTGGGGGCACAACGACGGTCATAAATATGCTGCAAAGATCGTAACGGTGAAAAACGGTCCTAAGTCACATTTTTCCCTGCTGTTTTAATTGTGAATGGTCACTAAGTAAACTGTTGTAAGTCGAGGACTGTATCTGTATTTATGGAAGAGATACTTTGAAGGTTCATACTCTGAAGAAGAATTAAAACAATTTGTTTCCAAACAGTTATTCTCAAAACACAAGTACGGTACAGGTAGTCCTTGACTTGTAACAGTTCATTTAGTGACTGGTCAAAGTTACAACAGCACGGGGAAAAAGTGACTTACGACAGGTTTTCAATTTTTCAGCCCTTGCAGTAAACCCTTGGTCCCAATAGCAATAGCACTTAGACTTATATGTCACTTCATAGAGCTTTCCAGCCCTCTCTAAGTGGTTTTACAGAGTCAGCATATTGTCCCCAACAATCTGAGTCCCCATTTCACCCACCTCGGAAGGATGGAAGGCTGAGTTGGCCTTGAGCCTGGTGAGATTTGAACTGCCAAATTGCAGGCAGCTGATAGTCAGCAGAAGTGGCCTGCAGTACAGCACTCTAACCACTGTGCCACCGAGACTCAGATGCTTGGCAACTGACTCATTTATGACAGATGCAGTGTCCCAGTGTTGTATGATTCCCTATTGCGACCTTCTGACAAGCAATGTCAATGGGAAAGCCAGATCCACTTAACAACCCTGTTACTAACTGATTCACTTAATAACGGTGGCAAGAAAGGATGCAAAAAGGGGGCAAGACTCCCTTAACGAATGTCTCGCATAGCGACAGAAATTTTGAGCTCAATTGTGGTCACACGTCAAGGGCTGCCTGTACGTCATTGGTGTCCTGTTACTTCTTCAAGGGGGAAGATTAATACTGGGGGGGAAAAACTAGAATAAATCCAAAGTACCAGAAACACATTTCAATCACTGGCCTTAGAATATGAGCAGCCTAGATAGCACATCCGTCACTGAAACAGAACAAAACTTCATTCTATAAAGAAAGAGGATGAGATGGGTGAGGGGGGAACGACACCGCTTTGATAGGCCAATAAAAATAGTTTGACATACAATGTTTACTATGTGGAAAGTAAGAACTTGATAAAAACGCCTTTCTGACATAAGAAAAAGGCCTATGAACGAGGTTTTTTTTTCTCCAGGGATCCTTCAGATTACTCATCCCTAACAAGACAAGGTTCATGACATACAGAGTTGGATGCTGCTGATGCTTTACTTATCCTCGAGAACTTGGTAGCTTCTCCGACTTTGATCTTATAGTGTTGGTGTTATCAAAATAATGCAGAACAAATAAATTTATTTAGATGCATTAACTCCACACTTGATTTGGCTTTATGATGTAAAGGTAAAGGTTCCCCTCGCATAGATGTGCTAGTCGTTCCTGACTCTAGGGGGCAGTGTTCATCTTTGTTTCAAAGCCGAAGAGCCAGCGATGTCCGAAGACATCTCCGTGGTCATGTGGCCTTCAGGGTCATGACTAAACCCTGAAGGCGCACAGAACACTGTTACCTTCCCACCAAAGGTGGTTCCTATTTTTTTACATGCTTTCTTTTTTTTTTTTTATGTGTTTTATTTTCCATTTCATTTTCGTACAGTCATATACTGTGCATAACCGGGGCCATATAACATTAAACAATAAACACAGCCATTCCTCTTGTCGGCAATACCCCCCAAAATAGAAACCCAATGTACCTCTTCGACCCACCATACACCCTTTCTTTCGCCCCCCTCCAACTTCCCTTCTTCCCTCCATCATTCCCCTCTACCCTACTTCCCCTCCTCCTCTACCACTCCTCTCTCCCGATACACTCCCTCCCTTCCTTCTCCCCCTCCCTCCAGTCCTCTCTCCCACCCTCACTACCCCTCTTTCTTCTATCCCTCTACTCCTCCCTTCGGTGTATTCCTACTATCTATTAATATATTCAGCTTGTCCTATTTTTACAGTGAAATTAAAGAGTAACAGTATACAAGTGCCGTCACATTACTTTAAAATCTAGCACATACTATATATCCCCCCTCCCCCTTACACCCCCCTCCCTTCCCCCCCGACTTCCCAGAGCCCGTAAACGGTATAGATTTTTAACAAACACAGTCTAAAATATATTGAGACAAAGGAAATAAAAAAAAGAAGTTAATAACATCTCTGCATTGAACTCAGCTTCTTCCTGTTACGCTAACTTTGAGCAGTTTAGATTATTCCTAATCTTAAGCATAAGCTATCTGTAATTTCTTAGTCCCATATTTGTTTTGTATATAGTCAATCCATTTTTTCCAGTCACGTTTATATCTCTCATTTGAATGGTCTTTAAGATATACCGATATTTTCGCCATCTCGGCTAGGTTTGCTTTCGAGCTGCTAGGTTGGCAGAAGCTAGGACAAGTAACCGGAGCTCTGCTATGCGGTGCTAGGTATTTGAACCGCTAAACTGCTGACCTTCCTGATCGACAAGTTCAAGTCTTAACCACTGAGCCATCGCGTCCCTTGTTTATGATGTAGTCTTGCTTTAAAAGGAGTCCATGCAGAGTTTACTTCACTACTCATTGTCAATTCTAGGAGGCGGTGCTCATTTTTGTTTCAAGGCCACTGCGCCAGCACTGACCAAAGACATTTCTGCAGGCATGTGGCCAGCATGACATCACAGAGTGGCACAGTAGTTCAGCAGTTAATATACACTGGGCTCGTAGACTGGAAAACCGGCAGTCCAGGTTCGAGACCTGAGCACCACGCGATGGGGTGAGCTCCCATCCTTACCTCAGCTCCTGCCAACCTAACAGTTTGAAAGGATGCAAATGCGAGTAGACAAATAGGTATCACTTCCCACTCTTTTCCTTTCTTTTTTTAATTGGAAAACATCTTTTTAGGGAGAAAAAGGTGGCATAGTTACACAATATGAAGATCCTTCATACGCTTCATACGGATACGCTTCAAGGTACTAGTCGTAACTTATAAAGCCCTTCATGGTATTGGATCTGGGTACTTGAGAGACCACCTGCTGCCAATTACCTCCCACAGACCCATTAGATCTCACAGGGTTGGCCTCCTCCGGGTGCCATCTACCAGCCAATGCCATCTGGCTATTACCCGAGGGAGGGCCTCCTCTGTGGAAGCTCCGGCCCTCTGGAATGAACTCCCCGCAGGGATTCGGACCCTCATCTCTCTCCAGGCCTTCCGAAAAGCCGTCAAAACCTGGCTTTGCCGGCAGGCCTGGGGGTTATGAGTGATGTATGGTTGTGCGATTGTTGCTTTTTATTATTTGTATTTCGTTTTTATGTTCCCCTTTTCCCCCTTTTGAATTGTTCGCGCCCTGAGTCCTCCTGGAGAAGGGCGGCATACAAATAATAAAATTCTATTCTATCCTGCTATTGTCAAGTAGGACAACGTAAATTAACCGTAATTCCTCGTCTGTTTAGAAACAAGAACCCTTTTTATCTTCTGAAACTCAGCCATTCCTGCTCTTAAAAGTTTTTGTTATTGCCCTGGATAGTGATTTACTAAAAAAAAGAAGTTTAAAGATGTTATGTCAGGTTACCACAATTCTATTAGCCCAAAACAAGATTGAAATAAATGGATAAGGAAAAATTGGCTTGCTCTGTTGACACTTGCTAAATTATTGCTATAAATAATTCAAGTAGGATAAAGAGTTTGCACCTTAGGCAGAACTTTACTAATCCCTATTTAAGGTAAAACATTTATTACTACTCTTCTAGTAGTACAATGACAATAAAGATTATACTTATACTCTTAATGCTCTGTGGAATTTTATACCTGATATCTATACCAAACTGGAATGATTTCTTTTTAACCCAGTCTTCACCAGAGTTTACTATATTTTCTGAAGCACCTGAAGGCAGGACAAAAAACAATGGATGGAAACTAATCAAGGAGAGAAGCAACCTAGAACTAAGGAAAATATTCCTGACAGTTAGAACAATTAATCAACGGAACTAGTTGCTCCCAGAAATTGTGGGTGCTCCAACACTGGAGATTTTTAAGAAGAGATTGGAGAACCACTTGTCTTAAATGGTATAGGGCAGAGATGGCTAACCTTTTTGTTGTTGCGTGCTGAAAGCGCATGAATGTGCATAACAGTGTACGTGCGCTCCCACACACCCATAATGCAATGCCAGTGGGACACCTCCCCCTCATTTTGGGCCTAATAGACCTTCCGCGTACGCCCCTGCACTCCTCTCTATCCCATGCATGCACGATCCCCCGATTTTCAGGTCTCTTTCAGGTGGAGCTGAGCTGGCCCAACGGCTCACATGTCCGCAGAGGGGGCTCTGTATGCCATCTGTGGCACGCGTCCCATAGGTTCACCATCAGGGATATAGGGTTTCCTACCTGAGCAGGAAGTTTAAGATTTAAGATTTAGTTTATTTGTATGCCGCCCTTCTCCGGGAGGGACTCAGGGCGGCGAACAACTCAAGGGGGAAAAAAGGGAACATAAAACACAATACACGTGATTAAAATAAACAAGAGTCATACAGCCATACAAGTCGAGAGGGGAGGGGAACTCATCAACCCCAGGCCTGCCGGCACAGCCAGATTTTGATGGCTTTCCGGAAGGCCTGGAGAGAGGTGAGGGTCCGAATCTCCGCGGAGAGTTTGTTCCAAAGGGCCGGAGCTGCCACAGAGAAGGCCCTCCCCCGGGTAGTAGCCAGGTGGCATTGGCTGGTGGACGGAACCCGGAGAAGTTGGACTAGAAGACCTCCAAGGTCCCTTCCACCTCTGTTATTCTGCTAAGTCTGGAATTTGTTTGTTTGTCTGTTTATACAAATTTTTGTGGATGGGTGTATGTCTGCTTCTTCACAAGAAAACTGATGTGTGTTCAAAAAGGACTAGTTGGTTTGTTATCTAAGATACCAGAAATTGGTATCGGAGCTGGCTACTTGAGAGACCGCCTCCTGCCAATTACCTCCCTTAGGCCTATAAGATCGCACAGACTAGGCCTCCTCCGGATTCCATCTGCCGGTCAATGTCGGCTGGCGACCCCCTGGGGGAGGGCCTTCTCTGTTGCTGCTCCAGACCTATGGAACGTGGAGATCCGGACCCTTACTACCCTTCCGGCCTTCCGCAAAGCGACCAAGACCTGGCTGTTCCGGCAGGCCTGGGGCTGTTGCTTTTGTCCAGCCCCATCCTAAGTTGTGAATGTTGTGGATCTTTTAATGTTGTCTTGTTTTTGTATGTCCTTCCCTTTCCCTTTTTTTACTTGTAAGCCGCCCTGAGTCTCTTTGAGAGTGGGCGGCATAC